>NW_024684541.1:0-532 GCF_008729295.1 Plectropomus leopardus | reverse complement strand
GATATCCTGCGAAATAAAAAAACAATAAACTTCACAACATGGTACGATAAAGGGATAAGACATCTGGAGCATATCCTCCAAGGCAGTAACTTCATTCCATTTAATGAGCTGGTAGCACTATATGGTATTAAGAACAAATTTCTGGAATATCTTCAGTTTAAATCCATAATTCAGGCAAGGTTTAACCTTAGCCAATTGAATTTAGAGCTACCACCAATAATAACAGATTTTCTAAAGCTTTCACCTCCAAAATTACTTTCCAAAATTAATTTATTATTATTTAAAACAGATCTAACAGTCTCTCTTCCAATCTCCAAATGGGAGAAAGATTTATCCATCAACACAGACCCAAATTTTTGGATGCAAATTTATTCAAATACCTTCAGAATGACCCAAAGCGCCAACTTACAACTCATACAGTACAAGGTTCTTCACAGAACACACTACACAGGACAAAGGATGTTCAAGATGGGCCATTAGATACGTATATGCATGCTGTTTGGCTTTGTACACCGGTCAACAAATTTTGGCA
>NW_024684540.1:0-409 GCF_008729295.1 Plectropomus leopardus | reverse complement strand
AGTATTCAGAATTATACCAATTTAAAGTGCAACAGAGTATAGTTACTCATATTTGTATTTTAAATACATAACACTGTTACTTTACCAAGGTACTGTTAGAACCGGCTGGTGGCCAGGGTGAGCACAAAGCGTGGCACGCGTAGGAATGAAGGGACAACAGCTGACAGCCAGGAGAGACGTGGGACCTGAGTCAGGAGGAATTTTAAGGAAGTGTAATCAGCTACACTCCGTCCTGAAATTAAACAGATGAAGAAAATATTAAAATTACAAAACTTTTCTTACTTTATAGTAAGAAAAAAAAAAAGGAAACGTAGACAGCTGATGCAAACTTACCATCGACATCTTGTATCCCGTAGCGCCTTGCCAGGTCACAAGTCAAGAGTACTTTCCCAGTCAGAGACATGAGATT
>NW_024684539.1:0-213 GCF_008729295.1 Plectropomus leopardus | reverse complement strand
TGGGGGAATAAGCCACGTTTCAGTCAGTCTAAATCAGATACAGCATCTTGGATATGAGGAGTTAGCAACCCCTTAGCTCAATGTGTCATGTGCTAACGACCATCGTCAGCTAGAAGAAACCATCCCCCGCACTGCAGGGAATCAAGGCCTGTCAGATTTTCACAGACTGACTTGCACAGAGTCAAACCCCTCACTCACTGCAGGTCACTCACT
>NW_024684538.1:0-899 GCF_008729295.1 Plectropomus leopardus | reverse complement strand
AAATCTATGACATTTTTGAGTTGGACAAATTAACTGGAGAAATTAGAGTTAAGGGCATGGTGGACTATGAAGAAAACGACGTTTACAAACTCGATGTTGAGGCATCAGATAAAGCAACACCACCACTAACAGGTGAGTGTAGGCTCATTATAAAGATAAAAGATGTCAATGACAATCCACCAGAAATAGTAGTCACGTCACTGTCAAATACAGTGTCTGAAGATTCAAAACCTGGCACAGTTATTTCACTACTTAGTGTCAGAGATAAAGACTCCGGTGTCAATGGAAAAATAATATCAAGCATAACCTCAGAGGTGCCGTTTGAATTAAAGCCCTCCTATAAGGAGAACATATATTCAGTTGTCACAAAGGAATTTTTGGATCGAGAGCAGGTGTCACATTATGAAATAACAATAAAAGCCACAGACTGTGGTGAACCTCCCTTATCTACTATTAAAACTCTCAACATTCAGATATCAGATGTAAATGACAACAGTCCACATTTTGACCAAAATCCCTTACAGTTTTACCTGTCAGAAAATAACGTTGCTGGAGCGTCAATGTTCTCTGTAAGCGCAACGGACAAAGATTTGAATGAAAATGCAGCTATTTCATATCATGCTGTGAGAGAAGGGAGTCATAATGATGTAACGTCTTTCCTAAATGTAAATTCTGATAATGGACACATTTCCGCACTAAAAAGTTTCGACTTTGAAACTCTGAAAACTTTCCAGTTCCAAGTTGTCGCCACAGATTCTGGAACTCCGTCACTAAGCAACAACGTCACAGTGAACGTGTTCATTCTGGATCAGAACGACAACGCTCCAGTCATCCTGTATCCAGTCAGCTCCAACGGTTCTGCTGAAGGTGTGGAGGAGATTCCCCGCAATGTCAACGCA
>NW_024684537.1:0-1605 GCF_008729295.1 Plectropomus leopardus | reverse complement strand
TTTAAGTGTACAGAACTTTGTAAAGTTAGTATTATTATTATTAAGGTCTTAATTATTTTACAAAATGTTCATCTTAGAAGACTAAGAAGAACTTTATTCATCATTATATGAGCAAGCATACAAAGAAATTACAAGCTCCCTGTGATGCACAATATACATTAATAAAAAAGTCTAGAATTTAAAATAAAAATAGTCACTAAGTAAAACAAGGCATCACAATAATAAAACAGGCACAATTATGTTGTTTCTAGTTAATTATTTATATTTCTTTTCTGGAAAAGTTTGCAAAGTTCTGGACCTCCTCAAATCTTTCTCTTACTGTTTCTGTTTTGTTCTCTCTTGCAGACGGTGTGTAAGACGCCGCAGTGCAATTATTCGGGTCTACATGCTCATCATCCGCGGGACTGCCTCTTCTACCTTAGAGACTGGGAGCCGACCAGACTACAGGCCCTGCTGCAGGTAGAAATACAATTAGTTTTGTCAAAAAAGTTTAGAAAAGAAAAGACTGCATGTGCTCTGCAACTTATTTTTAAAAAAATCAATCCGATGTTGATGCTAATTTTATATAATGTAGTCATTTGTGGGGTGTAATTATGTTTAATCTGTTGGCGATTTAGAAAAACTGCAAAATGTTTTGAAATCTTAGATAGAAGATAGTCAGAAAGAAGAAGTAAAATAACAAAATCTTTATCTTCGTTTTTACAAACCAATTCTTATTAAAAACTTAAATTTTGTTGTAGAAACAAGCAGAACCTATAAACAAATGTACGAGTGGAAATATTTAGCTATTTATATGGTAGGGTTGTTAATTAATGGTGTGTTTTCTGATTTTTCTTTTCTCTCTGCAGAGAAGTGGCGTGGAGTTCAACACAGATCCGTCTGATGGAACTCAGACTGGTAAAACAGCTTTTGTTCTTTCCTTCTTGTCTCACTTTTTACTTTTTTTTTATTACTTTCAGGATGCAAAGAAACATTTTACAGCTCAATATTTCTTATCTCATAGTTCAAACAAATCCTGTAATTCCTGGAAAAAACAGGAGTTCGAACAAAAGTTGCATGAGATTAAGTAAGATGCATCTAGTGAAGGTTAAATTTAAAGTTTAAATGTAAATTCAGGTTATGAGTTGAGATATTTCTCTGGAATTCTTCAACAGAAAAAATAAGTATTTATAGTATTATTTGTTTAAGGTGCAGATTTTACCTCATCAGAAAAGCTGATTCTGTTGTCTGTTTTTTGTTTATTAATGCTTTTTAGTAAAAAAAAAAAAAAAAAAAAAAAAAAATCATCTGATAATCATTGACTTTCTTTTCTCTTCTGTGACGAAGATGCTTGTTGTGTGATGGAGCAGAAAGATGAAGCTGGTCAGCAAATTGATTCCCCGTGTGGCCTTCAGACAGAGCCGGGACAAGCTGGACTCTGCGAGTGAGTCTCTGACTGAGAATTGTATCGATGAAAAAGTACCTATGAATATTTTAGTTAAAGAATAGTATGTAAGCAACGCTGTCCAAAAACAGCTGAAAATCACATTAAATGACATTTCTTTTTACGACATGCTATTTTATGATGTTTTTAGCTGTTTTTGTGACATCCTACGTAATTTTATG
>NW_024684536.1:0-443 GCF_008729295.1 Plectropomus leopardus | reverse complement strand
ATATATAAAATATAATATTAAATTAAAAAAGCATATGAAAAAGCAATGGTTGGGGTGAGGTCAGATTAAAGTATGATTGGGGTTAGAATAAATAAAGATTAGGGTTAAATGGCAAAAGGCACATAGAATGATGAAGGAAAACAGTGACTGAAGTAAGGGTGTAATCGAATATATTAAAATTTAGGGTTGAAATAAATAGTGATTGGAGTTAGGGTCCAATAATATTAGCATTAGGGTTAGGGTTAGGGTTAGGGTTAAAAAATCTATAAGGATCCGGTTTGCTCCAAGTGCTCGGATCCTTATAGATTTTGGGAAGTAAATAAAATCTTCTGGGTCTAGGTTCTGAGTCTCCAATTAAATAATTCCTTTGTTTAGCATTAATCAATTTTTTCTCATATGTTTTGTTAAAAATTTGGGTGATCTGAGTGAAAGTCTCCAGAAAA
>NW_024684535.1:0-217 GCF_008729295.1 Plectropomus leopardus | reverse complement strand
ACTGCAGGAAAATCACATTTGTTTCTCAAATCAGATCCTGAAGACAGGCTGTCTACACTGTAACCTGACACTAATCAGATTTACTGGACATAATGTTGAAGAAAATGGAAAGGTACGGTGTATGAGGTGTGGTGCTAGATTGGCTAAAAAGCTATGTGGGGAACAGACAACAGTTTGTACAGATGGGTGACTTTAAGTCAAATTGTCTGAAAATTAC
>NW_024684534.1:0-279 GCF_008729295.1 Plectropomus leopardus | reverse complement strand
TCTGTAACGTGTGCAGTGGCGGTTCTTAGTTGTAAAACATTTAGTTGTACGATCATGTTCAGTGACACTAAAGCTGTTCACTTCTAGGCCGTTTCAAATGCTGGACAATTCTAGCGGTACCAAATGTATGAAGCACAAAGCATAAAACAATAAACACAAGAATACTCATTCAGTGTTAATGTACATGTTATGTGTCACTGCCCAGGATTAATCACAATGTTTTTCTCTTTGGATGAATTTGGAGTGAAATATTCGCCACAGTTAGGGGGTGTCAGAGGG
>NW_024684533.1:0-449 GCF_008729295.1 Plectropomus leopardus | reverse complement strand
AACAGAGTAAAACAAGAGTAGCATAAATTAAACACACACACACACACGTCGTATTCCTCTAATGTAACATTTCTCTTTATTTAGTGATAATTGCTATTTATGTGATTTTTTGATTGAGTTTACTAAAGGGATTTACCATATCAATGTCTGTATTTCCAGGCTGCCATGTTTTGCCCTTTCTGTGGCCAACATCTACACACTGTTCGAGTGTTCTGTGGCTCATGTGGCAAAAATGTACAGTTTCTGGCAGAAGTGGGAGACAACAGTAAGTAGACTAAAAGTTGTATGTGTTTGTAGATTGTACAATAAAGGGTTCAACAAACCCAGTTTGGAATACTTATTACTGGTTAGATACAATAGTTTTCAGTACTTTTCCGAACATTTTTTAATGTATAATACAGAGATCATTATTATATTGTAGACTTACTCATTACAGACTTTTAACAGCT
>NW_024684532.1:0-568 GCF_008729295.1 Plectropomus leopardus | reverse complement strand
GGGTTAGCGTCACTGCTGCAGGTCAGAGTCACTGAGCTGCCCTCCTCTATCTCAGAGGGACTCACTGACACAGAGGGACGCTTTGGAGCATCTGGAGGAGACAATTAAAGAGGGGAATCATTAATAATAGTCTTGCATGATTTTGGGGGACATTTGTACTCTGGAACATAAAACATATCCGTGTGACTTACGCAGGACATTTATAACTAGAGGTGAGGAGTTAAACAGTCCGTATTGATTCTCAGACTTGCAGTGGTAGATCCCGCTGTCCTCAGAGCTGATAGAGGTGACATGATAAATGCCGTCTGGTCCCTGAACCAGTGTTTGGTTCTCCTTGTACCAGGTGTAGTTAGCTGCTGGGTTAGCATCACTGCTGCAGGTCAGAGTCACTGAGCTGCCCTCCTCTATCTCAGCAGAGGGACTCACTGACACAGAGGGACGCTTTGGAGCATCTGGAGGAGAAAACAATAAAAAAGCAGGAAAAAGTCGTCAGTAGTTGGTCAGAGAGGTTTAACAAAGGTTGAATAAGTGACAGAACAAAACAGTCCACTGAAAAGAGAGCTGCTCT
>NW_024684531.1:0-327 GCF_008729295.1 Plectropomus leopardus | reverse complement strand
CCAGAAAACCACACAGCTGCTTCACTCCTGAATCCTGCAGCTCGTTTACACTCAGGTCCAGCTCTGTCAGATGGGAGGGGTTGGACTTCAGAGCTGAGACCAGAGAAGCACAGCTGATCTCTGACAAACTGCAGCTCCCCAACCTGAATAAAGAATCACAGATGAAGATAAAAATCTGTGAATAATCAGATGTGTTGGGGTTTGAATGTGCAGCTCCACATCACTGTGTCCTCATCAGTGTTTCTGTCTCTGTTATTGTGGATCATCATAATTTCAGCCCATACAGACTTCATCCAAATGTCACAACATTCACACACAGATTCATGT
>NW_024684530.1:0-230 GCF_008729295.1 Plectropomus leopardus | reverse complement strand
AAGGTGTCAAGAAGATCCTTGATGAGGAGTGCGGTTTCCACGGCCCCACGTGTCCTGAGCCGACAGTGGAACCTCCACACCTCCTTGGAGATCCTCTTCATCACCTCAGCATCAGTCAGACCAACCATCCCGTGCTTCCCCTCCAGCTCGGACCGCTTAGCCTCGGTGAGACGGCGGGCATCTTCGGGGTCGACCTCGAAGATGCAATGAGACAGCTGCCTCATGAAGGT
>NW_024684529.1:0-907 GCF_008729295.1 Plectropomus leopardus | reverse complement strand
GTGTGTGTGTTACAGTGTGCGTCTGTGTGTTACAGTGTGTGTGTGTTATTCAGTGTGTGTGTGTTACAGTGTGCGTGTGTGTGTAACTGTGTTACAGTGTGCGTGTGTGTGTGCGTGTGTGTAACAGTGTGTGTGTGTAACAGTGTGCGTGTGTAACAGTGTGTTACAGTGTGCGTGTGTGTAACAGTGTGCAACAGTGTCTGTGTGTGTGTGTGTAACAGTGTGCGTGTGTAACAGTGTGTAACAGTGTGCGTGTGTGTTACAGTGTGCGTGTGTGTAACAGTGTTACAGTGTGCGTGTGTGTGTAACAGTGTGCGTGTGTGTGTAACTGTGTTACAGTGTGTGTGCGTGTGTGTAACAGTGTGTGTGTAACAGTGTGTTACAGTGTGCGTGTGTTACAGTGTGCGTGTGTGTAACAGTGTGCGTATGTGTGTGTAACAGTGTGCGTGTGTGTTACAGTGTGTGTGTTAGTGTGTGTGTGTGTGTGTGTGTAACAGTGTGCGTGTGTGTTACAGTGTGCGTGTGTGTGTGTAACAGTGTGTGTGTGTGTGTGTGTGTGTGTAACAGTGTGCGTGTGTGTGTTACAGTGTGTGTGTGTGTGTGTGTGTATAACAGTGTGCGTGTGTGTATAACAGTGTGCGTGTGTGTGTAACAGTGTGTGTGTGTGTTACAGTGTGCGTGTGTGTGTGTGTGACAGTGTGTGTGTGTGTGTGTGTGTGTATAACAGTGTGCGTGTGTGTATAACAGTGTGCGTGTGTGTGTAACAGTGTGTGTGCGTGTTATAGTGTGCGTGTGTGTGTGTAACAGTGTGTGTGTGTGTGTTATAGTGTGCGTGTGTGTGTGCGTGTGTGTAACAGTGTGTGTGTGTGTGTAACAGTGTGTGTACCGAGGCTACCACCGTCCGTCT
>NW_024684528.1:0-322 GCF_008729295.1 Plectropomus leopardus | reverse complement strand
TGCTACTGGTGCCGTTGCCATGGTAACCGCATGTTGTTGATCCCTCCCGGGCTGCTGCTGCCGTGGCTGGTTCTGAGCCTGTGTTGTAGAAGAGTGGAAAATAGGAAAAAGACCCGAGCGAGGAGCTCTTTGGGGGAGAGGAGAAGCAGGAGGAGGAGGAGAAACAGAGGGAGTAATAGGGGTGGGAATGAGCTCCGGGACGCCGTCTGTCGTCCCATCTTCATCCCGGTCAGGGGTCCAGCCGCTGCCTCTCTGGTCGGTCATCGTGCCAGTCGTGGTGTGGATTATAGCGGAGGTCGTGGTCTGGCGTCTGGATGAGGCC
>NW_024684527.1:0-618 GCF_008729295.1 Plectropomus leopardus | reverse complement strand
TATCCATATGTGTATATATATGTACACACACACACACACACACACAGACATGCATATATGTGTGTATATATGATAATTATATAAACGTAGGAACTATTTGTGTCAGCAGAACCAAAAAAATCATTAATTAAACAAACAAATCATAATCTCGTCGCTTATTTCTGTTAACTAATAAAAGACGCTTTTACAGCTGTTGTATAAAAACAATATCACACTGGAGGAGGTGAAGTTGGACTGAATATCATCACGGCTGTGATTATCCTCTACTGCCGAGTCACAGCCGAGTCACAGCCGAATCACAGACGAGTCACAGCCGAATCACAGCCGAGTCACAGACGAGTCACAGCCGAGTCACAACCAAGTCACAGACGAATCACAGCCGAGTCACAGCCGAATCACAGCCGAGTCACACCCGAATCACAGCCGAATCACAGACGAGTCACAGCCGAATCACAGCCGAGTCACAGCCGAGTCACAGCCGAATCACAGACGAGTCACAGCCGAGTCACAGCCGAGTCACAGCCGAGTCACAACCGAGTCACAGACGAATCACAGCCGAGTCACAGCCGAGTCACAGCCGAGTCACCGCCGTCTATGATGTTATGGCTATGGCGGGCC
>NW_024684526.1:0-1404 GCF_008729295.1 Plectropomus leopardus | reverse complement strand
CATTTTCTTATATTTTTGTTATTCCCTTTTGTATTTTTCCCCACTCCACCTATTTTTATGAAAGAATTATTTTGCACATTTTATATTATTTAAACTGACATTTTTAAACTACAACTTTGATCAATGTGCCCAAACATAGGAGCTACACAACTGATCCCTCCTCTGCCCCTCTCGAGCATGTGGACCAAACCCTTTTGATTTATTTTATTTTATTTTATTCAAAAAAAACCCTTTAATGGTTTTTATAAGGAAAACTTGAATTATTTTTTTATACTGGTAACTGGTTTTAGTTCATTAAAGCTGGTCGAAGATTGGCCCTGATCCAATTCTTGCTGGTCTTTGATGGTTTAGTTGGGTGGGCCACTAGTTGGAGTGACCAGCTGGTCAAGCTGAGCACATTTATCTTTATGCATATGCCCTTTGCTTTTATTCCTCCCCCTCATGATGCTGTTATTTCTCCACACTCAAAGACATTGAATTTGATTAAATCTTACAGGAACTTCAATAGATAAACCAAGTAGAGTGACCACCACAAGCTGGTATGAGCAGCTAAACAATCAGAAATGATGCAAAAACATACCTTAAGCTGGTCAAACAAGCTGGTCAGCCAGTTACACCATCTTAAGCTGGTCAAGCTGTTTTTTTCAGCATGGTTGTTGTTCATCTCTCAAACTGCTGTCTCTGCAGTTTCAGAGCCTCCGCCCAGATTAAAGCCCCACTGATGTCCTCTGTGTCCTGCTATTCTGTTCACTCTGTCCCAGCTGTTTAAGGTAAATATTCACTCATAAACTGCAGCTTTCTACAGTATTATGACTGGATGTAGACTTTAATGCTGCAGTATAACTCTGACATTCACACATTAATGATATGAAATCTTTGAGGGTTTAAACCATTTAAATCCTGGAGAAACATCACTTTTCTTGCTGCTCTCAGATGTCTTTCACAAGTATTCAAAACCTGAACAAATTGGTGCAGTTTATTTCAAAAACACCGGAAAAAAAGGCAATGAGTACCTTGGTAAAAAAAGAAAGAAAAAAAGTTCCACAAATTGCAAGAAAACACTACATTTGGGAATTCATTTTTTTAAACCCAGGGGGAAAAATTTCAGGAAAGATGTCTGGGGAAACAAGAACAAAGATAGGGAAAAACTATATTTATTCTATTCTAAAATTATAATCATGTTTTCCAAGTCTTGTTTGCCTTGGCTTTTTTTGTTGGTTTTTTTTTTGTTTGTTTGTTGTTGTTGTTGTTTGTTGTTGTTGTTGTGTTCTTTTTTACTTTCTTTTTTCAACTAATTTTAGGTTGTTGGGGTTTTTTCGTATGTTTGTTTATACATTTCTTACTAATTTTTGGTCATTTCTTCTGTTGTTGCTCATTGTCTTCTTACCTTCCACTATTTTGCAC
>NW_024684525.1:0-575 GCF_008729295.1 Plectropomus leopardus | reverse complement strand
ATGCCCCCACTCCCCATTTTCAAATATTTTGTTTTACTATTTCTTTGAGTTTTAGTTTCACAAAGTTTATTTCATTAACCATTTCCAAAAACCTGAGGCATGAGGATGAGGCGCTGCATACAGAGTGCAAGCATTTCATTGATTTCATTGGTTCTCTCCAGAAAGTCACATCCAAGCAAGTCAGCAAAGAGATCACCCGGAAGAGGTAAATTTAAGTGTTTGTCCCCATGTAAATGGATTACACTACAGAACTGGCAGTCCTCTCTCTCCCTGCTGCAATATGATTTCTTAACACAGTTGATGGTTTTTTTTTTTTTCTCATAGGTATAACATGTTGATTGACGAGCAACAATTAACACCGGGTGACTGCCGAGCTGTGCTGGTGAGGGCCAAGCCGCACTTTTTGGAGATTATGAAAGAGCTGTCTGACAGTTGTTCTGGCACCCTGGAGCCTGCCCAGGCCATCTTTGTGGTGTACTACCTCGAGACCATAATCATCCTGCAACACCTCCAACGACCGGGCGTGGTGCGTCTCAACCAAAGAAAGATAATCCAGAATACGTAAACCAAAACGA
>NW_024684524.1:0-226 GCF_008729295.1 Plectropomus leopardus | reverse complement strand
GATGCACGATAACTGTTTTTTAAAACCGATACCGATAACCGATAACTGTCAGCTCCTAAAGGCCGATACCGATAACCGATAACACACACATATACCTAAGATCATGAAATCAATACTATGAACAAAACCAAAAACAGGGAGGGCCTCATTCATTGCCTTTTCCATATTACGAGCATTATCTCGTAAGACAACATGCACCATCTCCTTCTTAATATTCCACCGCTGT
>NW_024684523.1:0-351 GCF_008729295.1 Plectropomus leopardus | reverse complement strand
GGAGAGCACTCTGTATACAGTACTGTGCATGCTGTGAGCCAAACTTTTACTTCAGCGGGCTGAATTGCTCAAAATCACAGTGCTAACAGGCTAATCAGGGATTGTTTTTAACCAGGATGCTGAGGAGCTTTGACGTTAGCCAACACATACTTAAAATGGCCTACGGAAGCCTGGTTGAATGCATTTTATTATCTAACATAACAGCGCAGTACTGAAACTTGAGTACCAAAGAGCATAAACAAACTTAAAGATTGTTCACTTTGCGAGGAAGGTGATTTGCAATAAAACAAACAACTCTGTAATATATATGATGGTGGTGTTAGAAGGCCAAACATAATTGCAGATACCTCG
>NW_024684522.1:0-236 GCF_008729295.1 Plectropomus leopardus | reverse complement strand
AAACATCCTCAAATCTTAGGAATGTCCCAAAATCCTACAAATGTCCTCAAATCTTAGGAATGTCCCAAAATCCTACAAATGTCCTAAAAACCTAGGAACATCCTAAAATCCTAGATATGCCCTAAAATCCTACAAATGTCCTGAAATCCTACAAATATCCCCAAATCCTAGAAATGTCCGACAATTCTTGAAATGTCCTAAAATCCTACAAATGTCCTGAAATCCTACAAATGTCC
>NW_024684521.1:0-527 GCF_008729295.1 Plectropomus leopardus | reverse complement strand
GACTTTAGTCATGTTACTGATGATGTGAGGAAGCTTTTCAGTATTGACCGCAAAGTTGGCGAGATAAGAGTAATTGGCGCTGTTGACTATGAAACTACGACGTCATTTGAAATACGCGTTAAAGCGAAAGATGGGTTGGGGCTGTCGTCTTATGCTAAGGTGATAATTTCCGTCACTGATGTGAATGACAATGCCCCTGTAGTCAATTTGAAATCTCTGACGAATCCCATACCTGAAGACACCCCACCTGGTACAGAGGTGGGCATCATTAACGTGCAGGATAGAGACTCTGAGAATAACAGACAGGTCCGCTGCTCCATTCAGCAAAACGTCCCTTTTAAGTTAGTTCCATCTATCAAAAACTATTATTCTCTGGTGAGCACAGGACAACTGGACCGTGAAGTAGTGTCTGATTACAACATTACAATCACTGCCACTGACCAGGGCTCTCCACCTCTGTCCTCCTCTAAAACTGTTCAATTATCTGTAGCAGACATCAACGACAACCCACCTGTGTTTGAGGAACA
>NW_024684520.1:0-582 GCF_008729295.1 Plectropomus leopardus | reverse complement strand
ATTTTTCAAAGATATTTTTTGACAGCCAAAAACTGCCGATAAGGTGACTGTCCAGGTAAATGTTATATTGAACACTGAGCCAAACTATTAACCAAAGTAACACCTGTCTGACAAACACCTTTTTAAATCAGAAGCAATGACGTAACAGTGACTCGACGCTGTAAAGTACGTATCCTGAGTTACAGCGGCTTCAAACACCGACAGATTATTTATAATTTTGCCATAATGTGAGCGCTAACAGAGGCAGATTGTGTATATTTTGCTGATGAGCAGCAGACCTGAGCAGAGCTGAGGGAGAAGCTCCGGACAGCCGGCAGGACCAGCAGCTCCTGAAGGACACGGCGGCCTGAGCTCCACATCTTCACCAAACACCGGAACCCACCAACAACGACTTTATCCTGATAAATCAATAAAAAAAAGTCCAATGCTGTTTTGAGCTTAAACTCCTCCGACGGTAATTTAAATTACTTCTCAGTCACTGCTGAGATAACTGCAGCATGTTAGTTAGCCTGCAGGCTAACAGCTAACTAGCGTCGGGCTGTGATGTAAAAGGACCCCACATGGTAAAATAGCAGTCCAGAA
>NW_024684519.1:0-262 GCF_008729295.1 Plectropomus leopardus | reverse complement strand
TTTAAGATTAATTTAAAACATTGGAGAAAATATAAAACAAAACAAAAAAAACAAAACAAGAAGTGTCATTTTGTACAGGCCAAGAGGGGACAAAGTGTTGACCGACTTTCCTTTTTTAGAATTCAAAGTTAAAGTACAGCCAAAAGTACAGCCAAAAACCTATAGAATTTGAAATAGTTCATCTCAGCAGTTGAACAGAGGGTTTCAGAGGTTACTCATTCCTCTAACTGACTTATCCCTGTAACTGAGACAAACTGATTGC
>NW_024684518.1:0-492 GCF_008729295.1 Plectropomus leopardus | reverse complement strand
GTCAATTTCTGGAATTATGCGAGTATAAGTTTAAAAATGCGTAATTCCAGAAATTGACCCCAATAAAAGAGATGCACCTCCTTTTAAATCGCTTTTTAGCTTTTTGTACAGTAAACCTATAAACACCTCTCAGATCATATTTGCTCTCCTGTATTAAAAAGAACTTTTGCTCAGAGTCTGGGAGTGACACTGATTTTGCTTTGAACATTATTTGCATTATTTTACAATAAAACAAGTCATTCAATTTCAAACATGAGAATTTAGAAATGGTGGATTTGTGTGAGCATAATAATCAGTTCCAGATCCATATGGCTCGTTTTTGTAGAACAACTATTGAGTTTTTAGTTGTTTTGAAGGTTGATCCCCAAAGTTCTACACAGTAAGACATGTAAGGTAAAACAAGTGAGCAATAAATTATATGTTGGGCCTTATAATTCAATACATGCCTAGATTTATACAGGATTCCTGCTGACTTAGAGATTTTCCCTCTAA
>NW_024684517.1:0-355 GCF_008729295.1 Plectropomus leopardus | reverse complement strand
AACCAACTGAGCAGAAACAATCAGAGGCAGCTGAAAGTTCCGGAACTCGGAATGTATGGTGATGTCATCTGGCTTTGTTGTGAGTGTGATGTCACGGAGAAAACATTCGGCCACAGTCTCAGAGGTTCTAGCTGACCTAAATATCACAAGATATCGCACACTTCTCACGAAGCCTCGTAACAAATGTTCGATTGTTATTTAAAGTGGATTTTTGATGACATCATGTCATAGCTTAAACTCACTGAACTCATTTGAGGCCGAAAAACTTCGGCTTACGAAAGGCGTGTGTTTTCAATTCCAGTTTAAGTGTGTTTATGTAAATAGGTGGAGGCCAATTAGTGGGCATCCAGCTGAA
>NW_024684516.1:0-363 GCF_008729295.1 Plectropomus leopardus | reverse complement strand
AATCTTGTCTCAGATTAAATACATGTGTGGAAAATGATCACCTAACCACATTGTACCATAATAATGAGGACGACTGTGGTGTGCATAAATCAGACTTGCTCACAGGGACGGTGACTGGTGAAGCGCATGCTCAGTGCCTCTCAGGAGGAAACCAATCCTGTGCGAGTGACAACACAGTAACATTTACATCCAGTGGATACAAAGACAGCAGTCTGAGCTCCGTGTGGTCATCCACTTTAGAAATCTTCGGTAACCAATCATGCCTGAGACCACCGTGAAAGCGCCCAAGAAGGGCTCCAAGAAAGCCGTTTCTAAATCGGTCAGCAAGACCGGCAAGAAGAAGAGAAAGACCAGGAAGGAGAG
>NW_024684515.1:0-1265 GCF_008729295.1 Plectropomus leopardus | reverse complement strand
AGCGTCAGATTGTAAATCTGTGGGTAACAACATAATATAAGAAGCACAAAGGGGCTTATAGTGTGAGCGGGAGAGGAGGTGGATGATTCCCACAAAAACGGTCTATGATGCAGGGGTCCAGTGTGTGCTATCTGTTTGAATGTGGTGTTTTTTTCTATACCTTACCGTCTGTCTCCTTACCCTAAACCTAACCATCCATGACCATGTTTTATGGTAGCAGCATCCCGGACACAGATGGATACATAACTTGTAATACGCAGACGAGAAAATCCACTGACAATGATGCAACACGTGATAATTTGGGATGAGAACGTGTTGACTTTCCCTACTGCGTTTAATGGCATTTGCTAGAGTCGACTGTGGCGTACCAAAAAAGGCCAGTCAAAGCTGACACAGCTGTCAGTCATCATTATCACTGCTCGTGAATTGCAGTCAAACTGTAAAACGCGGCAACACAGTCTAGTATTTATTCTCTTTGAATAGTAATTTACTCAAACTTTAAATGAAATATTCAAACATTCTGTAATATGTTTTTTTTTATTTACTTTTTTTTTTTAGCTGTAGACCATAATTATTCAAATTAAAAAAGAAAAATGCTTGAAACATTTTAGTTGACATGTAATAAGTCTAGAGTATGTTCAATTTTAACTCTCTTGAATAACTGATGGAAAATTTTAAAGTTTTTTCAATTTTTTTTTTTTTTTTTTTTTTTTGCGCCTGTAGTTTTCACCTCAGAAACATATTGTGGTGTACTATTTAGCTGTGATATTACAAAGTTTATGACCTGGCTGCCATGTACCCATGTTATATAATATCATAATATTTAAGATATTTTTCAAAACGGTTGTTAATGCAGGCTCAAATTACTGTATAGGGGAGACTAGGGTTGGTTGGTACACTTGTTACTCTGTAACTGCTGTATTTCTGCTGCATAATTTTATATTAGAAAATTATATCCAACAGCAAATTCAAGGTTAAGGTCTCAACTATAAATTAATATGTTAATGAGCACAAACGCCTTGATGTTGTCTGATGTTGTCGGATTTGATTGTTTTTGGTCTTTTTATTTGCAGTAATTTATATTTATATTTTGCATCCTGCAGCTTACTTGCATTATGTGTCCTCTTGTATTGATTCTCTTCCCTAATTTTCTTTCACTTGTGTTCAGTAGGACTGTTTGGCTTTCTGTCACTGCATCTTCTTCAAAGTATCTCGTTTCTGCTTTTGCTTTGCTTGTAAACTCTGTTTTTAAAGTTGCTATATAA
>NW_024684514.1:0-385 GCF_008729295.1 Plectropomus leopardus | reverse complement strand
ACATAAATGTTTTTTATAAGTCCAAAGACAGGTACTGTCTCATTTACATTGGTGACTATCAGAGACTGTTCACTGATGTACTTGTTACCATTGAGAATCAACCACTTTACACTTTACTGTATCTTTTCTGTGATGTACTCCATATTTGTTACTTCTGAGACAGGACACCGCTGCTCTTCATATGGACACCATCTGGTCTGGGGCAGATCCTCCAGAAGATCCTCTGTCACGTTATTCTTCACACACACCCACACGCAGACCTACAAGACACGTTAACACCACAAAAAAACTTAAAGACTGGAGTCTGTGTGTGCGGAAAAAATTCCTCATTATCGGCAACTCCAATGTGTCCAGGTTTCCTCCCTTTCAGATCCAGGACTTGCAG
>NW_024684513.1:0-203 GCF_008729295.1 Plectropomus leopardus | reverse complement strand
TCAAGCCTTCAGCATTTTTAGTTCAGTATAAAGTACAATAACAACAAAAATACCTTTATTGGTGTTTGTTTCAGGAACAATACTGAAATTGAAAACAAAATAAAACAATAAGAGCATCAGCTAAAGCCTTTATAAGGCTAGTCTAGAGAGTCTCTGCACCACAGTCTATTTTCCTTTACAGGATTTCACATTACAGCAACTGT
>NW_024684512.1:0-656 GCF_008729295.1 Plectropomus leopardus | reverse complement strand
ATTGTATGATTTAGTGGTTTATCAAATGGTTAATTGGTTTATAAGATGTTTCAATAGGTCATAACATGGTTTACTTTGCTATCATAGCATTCACTTTAAAATAATTTAATGGTCTATCAAACATTTAGCATTTATTAGAGGTTTTACTGGTTTAACAGATGTTTCACTAGTTAATGCCATGGGATTCTGGTTTACAGGTGAGATAAGGTAAGTCAAAATAAGTTGATACGATTCATTTTTCAAACTGTCGCTTACCAGGTGAGATGTTTTAACAGTTTCTATGAGGGTTCACTGAGTAATCAAAGGTTTTACTATTGTAACAGAAGTCTTACTGGTTTTCTAAGATTTTTAGGTTAGTTAAGGTTATTGAATTATTCTTTCAAACTGTCACACAGCAGGTCTATAATGTGTTTTATTGGTTTATTGTATTTAACAAATGTTTCACTCCTTAAAAATGTTGCTTTCTTGTTTATAGGTTAGAATAGGTAAGTCAAAGTAAATGTATGTGATTCTTTTTCTTTCTTTTGTTATTAACTTTCATGTTCCAGGTTTACAAGTTTTTTTATAGTGGTTTATTGTATGGTTTCACTGGTCTATCAAATGGTTTGCTGCTATATAAGATGTTTCAATAGGTCATAACATGGTTTACTTTGCTA
>NW_024684511.1:0-203 GCF_008729295.1 Plectropomus leopardus | reverse complement strand
TTTCTGGATTTTGCTGATATCTGGCTTTCACTTTGCATAGTTAAGTCTTAATTTGCATTTATAGATACAGTGATAAACTGTGTCCACTGTCAGTGGTTTTTAGTGTCCCCGAGCTCATTTTGTGATATCCTTCAGTCATGTTGGTATTTAATGCAGTGCAGCTTTATGGGTCAAAGGTCATGGCCATTCATTTTTGGTTTTTA
>NW_024684510.1:0-247 GCF_008729295.1 Plectropomus leopardus | reverse complement strand
TACAGGCTATAATATGTTGTTTTCCACCATTTTTGGGGCATTTCAAAATTTGACATTTTTCGCCTTACTATAGTATGCGATTTTTTCGCCAGTTTTTCAACATGCTAAATTATGATGTCTTTGGCCATTTTTTCGACTTTGTATACTATGACGCGTCTCTACAGGCTATAATATGTTGTTTTCCATCATTTTTGGGGCATTTCAAAATTTGACATTTTTTGCCTTACTATAGTATGCGTTTTTTTGG
>NW_024684509.1:0-537 GCF_008729295.1 Plectropomus leopardus | reverse complement strand
TTATTTTAACATTTGGAGAGATGACTTTTTTGACAATTTTTCCTCAGTTATAGTATGGCTTTTTTTGCCATGTTGTAATTTGACGTAAAATGCTAAAAATATTGACTTTTTGGACTGTTTTTCAACTAGATATACTAAAAACTGCTTCAACATGCTGTACTATGACTTATTTTAACATTTGGAGAGATGACTTTTTTGACAATTTTTCCTGAGCTATAGAACTTTTTTTTGCCATGTTGTTATTGGGCGTAAAACACTAAAAATATTGATTTTTTGGACTGTTTTTTCAACTAGATATACTAAAAACTGCTTCAACATGCTGTACTATGACTTATTTTAACATTTGGAGAGATGACTTTTTTGACAGTTTTTCCTCAGTTATAGTATGGCTTTTTTTGCCATATTGTAATTTGGCGTAAAATGCTAAAAAATATTAACTTTTTGGACTGTTTTGTATTTTCAGCTAGATATACTGTAAACTGCCTCAACATGCTGTACTATGACTTATTTTAACATTTGGAGAGATGACTTTTTTGA
>NW_024684508.1:0-821 GCF_008729295.1 Plectropomus leopardus | reverse complement strand
AAAAAAAAAAAAAAAAAATCATATTCTTTGTGGTTTAACACTATACAGTTATAGTTATACAAGGAAACTTACTCTGAGGAAAAAAAAACAAAACAAAACATGCATTACTGTTTGTTGTACTGTGTTTATTCAGATCATACAGAAAGTTGACCATGCCTTCATGCCGGTTCCCATCAACATGATCTTGTAGCTCAGCAGAATCTCCAGGGACACAAACACCAGTATCTTACAATTTTATTTGGCCTAACACTGCAGAGTGGTCTGTGGAATCCTTTCTTATGACTCCTCATGTCTTTTTATGGTGTTTTTGCCCATTTTCAGCACATGCACTGCAAATGCAGCACATATGTTGCTCGTGACAGGACCCTTCTGGGAAAAAATAAAATTTAAAAAATGAATAAATACGTTTTTATTTGGCCTAACACTGCAGAGTGGTCTGTGGAATCCTTTATGACCCCTCATGTCTTTTTATGGTGTTTGTGCCCATTTTCAGGACATTTGGTGCATTTTCAGCACATGCGCTGCAAATGCAGCACATACGTTGCCCATGTTTAGGGTTTTTGCTTTCTAAATTTACCATCACAAATTTGAATAGCCTGCCCATAGTTTTAGGGTCCCCCTTCATTCAGACAGTTTTAAAACCTGTCTATACTTCTATTTTCTGAAAGCCCAGGACCTGTAGATGTGATTTAATGTATAATAAGCTGTATTCCACCCCAGAGTATTTCTTTACTCCACTGAAAAGCCTCACTTCTTCAGCAAAGCCAATTCTCTTATTTGGGGAAGCCTCAGCACACATGCTGAGGAGCTGATTGCTCCAT
>NW_024684507.1:0-351 GCF_008729295.1 Plectropomus leopardus | reverse complement strand
GGAAAACTGGCTTTTGAGCAGCTGCAGAAAGGAAACCTGATCTTCTACGAGTCCGACCTGACAGAGTGTGGCATCGATATCAGAGCAGCCTCAGTGTACTCAGGAGTGTTCACACAGGTCTTTAAAGAGGAGAGAGGACTGTACCAGGACAAGGTCTTCTGCTTCATCCATCTGAGTGTTCAGGAGTTTCTGGCTGCTCTTCATGTCCATCTGACCTTCATCAACTCTGGAGTCAATCTGATGGAAGAACAACAAACAACCTTCCGGTGGCATAAATTGTTAAAAGAAAAACAGGATATAAAATATCTACACCAGAGTGCTGTGGACAAGGCTTTACAGAGTCCAAATGGA
>NW_024684506.1:0-914 GCF_008729295.1 Plectropomus leopardus | reverse complement strand
ATGAGCTGCAGCTGAGGGGAGAGCAGGCTGCAGCTCATCTCCAATCAGTGCAGTATTTAAGACACTCCAGTTCACTCACTCTTTGCCAGATTGTTCCTCTGCATAATGCATGTCTTTCCAGCGTTTCTCTATCAGATCTCCCGTTGCCGACTCTGCCTGTTCCTGACCTGCTCTCCTCGCCTGACTCCCCCCGGACCTACCTGCTCTTTGTCCTCGACCACGTATTCAGTTTCGGCATTCCGGAAATCTGACAGCTCTACTGGTAAAGACTCCTTCACTCGGCTAAGACGATCCTCCTGCCTGATCCCTGTCGGTACTGTTACCTCCGCGGACGGACTTCCTGGTTACCGAACCCCTGCTTGTCCAAGACCATCCCTCTGCTCGATCCCAGTCGGCGTTCCAGCACGTGGAGACGGCTCGTGGAGCTACGGGGCTTCTTCCCCGCCAGCCACTGAAGGGACAAGCTTCGTTTCTTCGCCTCGTGTGAAACCCAGAGACTTTGCTAGGGCTCCCTGCTCGAAGAACGAACTCTTTGTCTGTAAGTCGAGCCATATCTGTGTTGGTTATAATAAAAGTTATTACCAACTAAACGAGCTTGTTGGTGTACTGCATCTGGGTCCTACCACCACTCGTTTCAGTACAATCTGGCCAGACATGGACCCAGCAGACTCCAATGCTCTGCAGTCCCGCCTAGCCCGCGTGGAGGGAATGCTCCAGCAACACGAGGCTCAGCTAACCTCCAACGCGGCAGAAGCTCGTCAGTCTGCATCAGCTCTCGAACGGGCGCTAACCTTGTTAGCCAACCAGGTTCAACAGATGGCTACATCGTTAACACAGCACGCCGCTCCTGCTCCATCTCCAACGCCTTCCCCCAGCATGGCATCAGAACCGCGTGTGGGAGCGCCAGAACGCTA
>NW_024684505.1:0-272 GCF_008729295.1 Plectropomus leopardus | reverse complement strand
GTTCTTTGACTTCACAGGGTTATATCTCCCGTGACAAAGGGGAGTGGTGCTTAACCGTCAAAGTGGGAAAAATACACTCCTCCCTTTTATCACTCCTGCTGTTTTGACTGTCTAGATCTAATTTCTTCCCTAATGTGGCAAGGCGAGCGGAATAAGAAGGTTGCTGACAACGCCACCTGGGGGCTTTCACCCCAGGATGTAACAGGATTCATAAGTTACCAGTTTTCGATTTGAAACAAGGCACGCAGTTCGAAAAACTCCACAGGACGAGA
>NW_024684504.1:0-1140 GCF_008729295.1 Plectropomus leopardus | reverse complement strand
TTTTTTTTTGCTTTTAATACTTTACTACATTTTATCGACTATACTAAACTGAGAAAAGCCAGTTGATAGAATATTAATTGGAACTCATCTGATAAATATTCAAGTAATTTTCATTGTTTTTTTGGTTATATTTTTTTCTCAATTGTACTTAATTTTACATGATGTCAATTTCACAGTAAGACTTTTATTTGCAGCAGAGTGTTTTCATAGTGTGGTATTAGTACTTTTACCTTAGTAAAAGAACTGAATACTTCCTCCACCGCTAGTTAGCTTGTAAACCTGATTACCTCTGTGAAGAGGTCGACTGCCAGACATAATTTTTGCACTCTGGTCTGGACAGAGATGATTTATAAAACTGAGGTTGTTTAGACAGAATTATTTTATAAAACAGGGAAAATTTTCAAAATCTCTGTATACATGTAAACAGGGATTAAAAGTCAGGATATTTTCTCCTCTTCTGCTGCTTTGATTTTATCCCTAATTATTTCAATTTGTTTTTTCTGAGTACCCCAGCTTTCTGAGAGTATAGCACTAAACTTAAATACTGAGTCCCCTTTTATAAAAACTTGAGAGTCCGTTGTTGGTATGTAAAGTGGAAACTGTTGCTGCTGCAGGCACCTGTTCATGCAGCAACACATGCAGCTGTAAACAGAAAGCTCACTGTGCTGTCGAGTTGATAATTTTCATGTTTTTGTTCTCTCGGTCTGACTTTATTTACTTTTCCGCAATCGAAATCTGCTGCTGAAAAAGCCCAAAATCTCAATGGCGGCAAAACTAACATCCCCTGAAGAAAAAAAAGTCAGAGTACCCTTGCCCGGCTGCTCTGTGGCTCTCTCAGTTTGGGGACGTTGTGGTCTTCATGTCACAAGCAGCGGAAAGGGGTCCCACTGAAGCCTTTATCACGGATCTGGAAAACAAAGACAGCATTCAGGAGCGCCAGCCAGAGAAACGGCAGTAATGTGATGCTGGCCCGGGACCCAGACTCATGTTTAGACCTCAAACACAGCTCGTGTAGAGTCGGACGGGCTCCTACTGTTAAGAACCACAGACGGAGGTTTGGGTTTCAGCCGCTACGAGACAAATGTGATGTGTTGAGAGGAGGCCAGGGTGGAGTTTTACTTAGAAAAACATTTTTGGGGC
>NW_024684503.1:0-764 GCF_008729295.1 Plectropomus leopardus | reverse complement strand
TGTTGTCACTGACCTGTGACTCTGCTGTTGCCACTGACCTACGACTCTGCTGTTGTCACTGACCTACGACTCTGCTGTTGTCACTGACCTACGACTCTGGTGTTGTCACTGACCTGTGACTCTGCTGTTGCCACTGACCTACGACTCTGGTGTTGTCACTGACCTGTGACTCTGCTGTGGTCACTGACCTACGACTCTGCTGTTGCCACTGACCTGTGACTCTGCTGTTGCCACTGACCTACGATTCTGCTGTTGTCACTGACCTACGACTCTGGTGTTGTCACTGACCTGTGACTCTGCTGTGGCCACTGACCTACGACTCTGCTGTTGTCACTGACCTACGACTCTGCTGTTGTCACTGACCTACGACTCTGGTGTTGTCACTGACCTGTGACTCTGCTGTTGCCACTGACCTACGACTCTGGTGTTGTCACTGACCTGTGACTCTGCTGTGGTCACTGACCTACGACTCTGCTGTTGCCACTGACCTGTGACTCTGCTATTGCCACTGACCTACGACTCTGCTGTTGTCACTGACCTACGACTCTGCTGTTGTCACTGACCTACGACACTGCTGTTGTCACTGACCTACGACTCTGCTGTGGTCACTGACCTACGACTCTGGTGTTGTCACTGACCTGTGACTCTGCTGTTGCCACTGACCTACGACTCTGCTGTTGTCACTGACCTACGACTCTGGTGTTGTCACTGACCTGTGACTCTGCTGTTGTCACTGACCTACGACTCTGCTGTTGCCACTGACC
>NW_024684502.1:0-326 GCF_008729295.1 Plectropomus leopardus | reverse complement strand
GTCCCGCCTACACCGCAATGCAACACGCCAACACACAGCAACACACAGCAACACACACCAACACACGCCAACACACAGCAACACACACCAACACACGCCAACACACAGCAACACACACCAACACACAGCAACACACGCCAACACACAGCAACACACGCCAATACACAGCAACACACAGCAACACACAGCAACACACGCCAACACACCGCAACACACGCCAACACACAGCAACACACGCCAACACACAGCAACACACGCCAACACACAGCAACACACGCCAATACACAGCAACACACGCCAACAAACAGCAACACACAGCAACACAC
>NW_024684501.1:0-321 GCF_008729295.1 Plectropomus leopardus | reverse complement strand
AACTCTAAAAGCTCTTTTTAAATAACGACAATTACTATGATATTGTTATAAGAGGAAGAAATGTTCAGGATAACAAAGAATTTAAAGGAGACAGAAGTGGGAAGACAGTCGATCTTTTCGTGGAGTCGTACTGCCTCCTTTAGTTTTATTAACGTTCCTTTGAACTGGCTTTTACTTCCTTGGGATTTATTTACCAGAGTGTTTTAAGTCTATCCTTTTTTTTTGTCTTTTTTATGACTTTTATTTTGTTGCCCTGTGAAGCACTTTGTAACTCAACTCTAAAAGCTCTTTTTAAATAACGACAATTACTATGATATTGTT
>NW_024684500.1:0-339 GCF_008729295.1 Plectropomus leopardus | reverse complement strand
CAATACCTCAAGGCTGCGCTCCTGAGATAAACGTGAATATTTGCTTTATCAGACCAGTAAAAGTTTAGGTTTTGTTCTGTCTGATAAGACTCAAATGTAGACAAATGATTGCTCTCAACACTGATCACATATTTCATGAAAAGGAAACTGTGACAAAACTATGACCTCAACTTGCATTCACCATAGCCCGAATGTGCATAATAACAGCACATTATAATGCACCGCAGAGCTGACGGATCCCTGTACAGAATCACTGCATACAATAAGTTGAAATAAATGCAAACATACTGTACGCCTAGTTACGTCTGTTAGGTCATATCTGTTCAGTCTTGCTCAATT
>NW_024684499.1:0-665 GCF_008729295.1 Plectropomus leopardus | reverse complement strand
TTTCTTTCTCCAAAACCCATTTTATAGACTGTGGAAAAGCATACATGTAGTCCAAGGTCTTAACGTAATATCTGGTGGTGATGGTGCCATCAATTTTAAGATATAGTGCTAGCACATATGCTAAAAGTGCAGGAGAATAATATGTATTTATAACCCTAATTTGTAAGCAGCATTATAGTTTTACTGTACAGTCTAATGCTGCAGCACTTCTCTGGCAGTTTGTGTTATAGTGTAGAATAGTTCATTTATACATGAAAAAACATTTTCCATTTTTTGAAAAGAGAATTTAGCTTGACTAATTCTAGCCTACTCATTAAAAAAAGGGGGGGGGGGTGTGTGGACACACCAACAGTATTAAAGAAAGAAAGGACAGCTCAGCCGAGGAGGACACCATTAACGTTTAGGTCTAATCTATCACGAGTGTCTCGTCCATAAGTACATGAATGCTTCCTTCTGTGTAGTGCTACAGCTGGCAGCTGTAGTTAGGTAGAAAGAAAATAGTTCCTACATGTAACTACGCACAACAAGGTCTGTAGATTATCTTGAGTAACCACTTCATAATTTCTAGAAAATTTTCCTTTTGTTTCTTTTTTTTGGGTGCTTTGAGCACCACAAGCCAAGTGCCATGTATTTCCATTATACTGGAGAGAAGGCAGGCATCTCTA
>NW_024684498.1:0-282 GCF_008729295.1 Plectropomus leopardus | reverse complement strand
GTTTGGTACTAACTAATGACTAAACAGTAAAGTTTATGACTTTGTTTTCCTGGAAATGGTGATTTATTCATTAATTTGATTTAGTATGGGTATCATAAAAGACACAGATGCTAATTTAAGTGTTACCATTGTTTACTTGTGTCTATATCAAGTCAAGTCTGTATTTTTATTTGCAGCCCAGCCCCCCCCAACCTTTTAACTGTAAAAAAAAAAAAAAGTCATTTGAATGAACATTTCCTGAGCATTTACGCCATTTATTTACTTTAAAAGTTTCATTGGATG
>NW_024684497.1:0-749 GCF_008729295.1 Plectropomus leopardus | reverse complement strand
CACCACCCGTTTCAGTACAATCTGGCCAGACATGGACCCAGCAGACTCCAATGCTCTGCAATCCCGCCTAACCCGCGTGGAGGGAATGCTCCAGCAACACGAGGCTAAGCTAACCTCCAACGCGGCAGAGGCGCGTCAGTCCGCATCAGCCCTGGAGCGAGCGCTAACTCTACTAGCCAACCAGGTCCAACAGATGGCTACGTCACTGACCCAGCACGCCGCTCCTGTTCCTCCTCCGACTCCACCACCCAGCATGGCATCAGAACCGCGTGTGGGAGCGCCAGAACGCTATGCCGGGGATCCGGAGGGGTGCAATCCATTTCTCACAAACTGCTCGATCCTGTTTGCCCTGCAGCCTCGCACGTTCGCCACGGAGGGGGCTCGGGTCGCCTTCGCCATAAATCACCTCACGGGCAGAGCACGCTTGTGGGGAACGGCGGAGTGGGAGAGGGGCACGCCAGCCTGTGCGTCGATTCAAGCCTTTTCTGAGGAGCTTCGCAAGGTGTTTGGTCCCGTCTCCTTGGGCCCCGATGTTACTGGGGGTCTTCTGAATCAACGGCAGGGGGACAGGACAGTGGCGGACTACGCGATCGAATTCAGAACTCAAGCTCGACAGAGCGATTGGAATTCGGTCGCTCAATGTGATGCTTTTCTTAACAGTCTAGCCCCATATATAAAAGACGAACTGGTGTCGTTTGATCTACCTCATTCCCTGGATGGACTCATTGAGATCACCACGAGGCTTGACA
>NW_024684496.1:0-948 GCF_008729295.1 Plectropomus leopardus | reverse complement strand
AAAATATGAAAATATACAAGTGCAGCTGAAACAGTTAATTAACTAATAAGAAAATTAATTAGCAACTGTCTTTCTCGTAAGTCTTTTGTGTGCGAAAAAAAAAACAAAATTCCATTTCATGGTTCCAGCCTCTTATATGCACTGTCTGTATGAGGAATTGCTGCTTTATCTTTTAATCATTTTAAAGATTATTTTTGATTTATTGAATTAATTGAAACCTTTTTGCACATGTACTTTTACTTTTAATACTTAAATGCATCTTCCTGAAATAAAAAAAATTACGTAGTTTAAGTTTATTAAATAGTAGGCCTGCATTTCTTCTTCTTCTTTCAACTCTCCAGTCTTGTTCATGTGTCAGAGTCTTTGCACACAGCACAAAATCTGCCCTTATATGGTGTTAAAGGGGCGTTACCTGTGCTAACATGTGACTTATGATCAAGTGAGATTCAACACTGAGCACACCTGGTAAGAGCAAATTTGGGTGGTTAAGAGCAATTGATGCATCTGGAATTACTTCTGTTATATTTTTTCAATTCAGAAAATTAAGAGTAAATATAAGAGAAATTTAAGAGAATGTTGCTGCATGAGGCCCATTAGTGTTTTTGTTAGCTTAGAATGAGCTGTTTATATCAGCATAGGGAGCAGAAGTCTGACATGTTGCACAGCTGTATTTCTACAGTAGCTCAGAAAGGTGTTTGCATTGGTCTCTGTAGTTAGCAGCCCCTCTGTGATAAGCCACATTGGAAAAACAAAGATTTTTTTTATGTACAACTGTTTAATTTGGTGTTTTTACTGGCTTAAATCACCTGATCGGTTTGTTTTGGAGAGGCGACCTCTGCTGTTTATTCGGCTCCCAGTAAAAACCTCCTGAACGATGGGTTAACGCTTGGCACATGGGATGTTTCAGCTTGTTGCAATCTGCAGTCCTCGCCACTAGATGTCACTAAA
>NW_024684495.1:0-575 GCF_008729295.1 Plectropomus leopardus | reverse complement strand
TTACGTCTGAAACGTCCGTCAACACCGAAGACGGACGACTTCCCAACCGGGAATTCAAATTTTGGATTTTACGAGGTGATATTTCTCAGTGGGACGCTTACGAAGATTTGAAGACATCTCTAAGTTTTGAGGACATTTCTGGGATTTTAAGGCCATTCCAAGGATTTTAAAACATTTCAAATGATTTTATAACGTTTCTAGGATTTGGTGACGTTTTCAGTAGTATTTCTCATATTAAAGGACGTTTTTTAAGATTTTAAGACACTTCTAGTATTTAAGGTCATTCCAAGGATTTTAGCAAATTTCTCAGATTTTAGGAAGCTTCCTGGATTTGAGGACATTTTTGGGATCTTGGGGCATTCAGAGGATTTTAAGACATTTCAAGGATTTTAGGCTGAAGATATTTTTTCAGTAGGATATTAAGGATTTTAGGATGTTTCTCAGATTTAAGCATGTTGCTAAGATTTTAGGACGTCTTGAGGACATTTTTCATATTTTAGAAGATTTCCAGGATTTTAGGACATTTGAACATAAGAACATTTGTCAGATTTAAAGATGTTTCTAGGACATTTTTT
>NW_024684494.1:0-457 GCF_008729295.1 Plectropomus leopardus | reverse complement strand
TTCATAAAAAAGGCAATGACCAATTTGACAAGAAATGTACCACAAATTACCAGAAAAGGTAAAAGTAAAAGGTGACAAAGAAAATGACCTAAAAATAACTAAATAAAATTACCAAAAAGCTAGGGAAAATGTCCCAAAAACTATACCCATATTCATTTTAACTATTTATTTTAAATTATGTTACAGAAAATTTTTTTTTTTAATATTCTTCTCTTTGTTTCTTATCATTTCCTTGTTTGTTTTGGCTTTTTTTAAAAAACAATTTTTGGTAACTTTATTGTAATTTTTCTTTTCTAATTTCTTGATATTTTTTTTTGGATTTGCGATGTGAAGATGCTCTTTGCATTCTCCTGAATGTTTCGAAAGAAATCAAACCAATTTGCTCAGGTTTTGAAGAGTTAAACTGTTTGTTTAAAGCAACTTCAATTGCAAAATGCTACTTATTTGTTGATGCAGC
>NW_024684493.1:0-3419 GCF_008729295.1 Plectropomus leopardus | reverse complement strand
TTATGAACTCATTAGGAAAGTCTTATGAACTCATTAGGAAAGTCTTATGAACTCGTTATGAACTCATTAGGAAAGTCTTATGAACTCATTAGGAAAGTCTTATGAACTCGTTATGAACTCATTAGGAAAGTCTTAAAGTCGTTATGAACTTTCTATGAACTTCTTATTATATTATTAGTTTATTATGTTATAAACTGGTGATAAACTTGCCGTTTTATGAACTCGTCATGAACTCATTATTGACGAGTTATGAACTCGTTATGGACTCATAGAAGTAGAAACTTGTAGAAGGGTTCTCAGGGGGTTCTCGGTGGAACCTTTCACAGATAGTCTTACCTTGTGTTATATGTTGGATTCTATGTAGATCCCTCTGAAGGGTTCCAGTTGAATCCTTCATGAAAGGTTCCATGTGCAGCAGCAGGAGCAGCAGAGCAGAGGATCATGGGTACTGTAGTCCGGTCTGGGACGGCCCTGAAAGAAGAAGAAGAAGAAGAGATGGAGTCCAGCAGCTTTGTCCTGAAACCAAAACAAAAACCAAACTGTGGAAAAATAAAAACCTAAAAATAAACGGAGCTTTTCACATGTTTGACACAAACCAGCTGAGATCAACTTTCCCAAAAGTTTCTCCAAAAACAACCTCATCATCATCACTGTCACCATGGAAACAAACAGAGCGGAGCAGAGAGGCCCAACGCTCAGCTGTTCACACGTCGACACAAGAACTTAGTCTTTTAACCCTTTGAGACCAGGATCAGAGACACCTTTCACACACCGTTTAACCCTGAGACCCGGATCACAGAGACTTTTCACACGCTGTTTAACCCTTTGAGACCCAGATCAGACACGTCTTTCACACGCTGCCTCCTGATGACATGTACAGAGGGAGCATGTAGAGAATAAAAAGTGTGGGGCCCAAATTTGAGCCTTGGGGCACACCACAGTTTATTTTATAGACTGTCAGTATGGACATTAAATAAGAACTAACTATGTTATTAAATTCATTCATTTTTCTGTGAATAAACATAAAACAGTCAATTAAGTCTTTTATTTTATGTATTTTTTTTGTTCGTTTTGTTTTTGCAGATGCCCTTTTTAAACTGAGGAATCGAGTGATGGATTGATATTTCATTTGTAAGTTCTCTTTATTTTATATTTTTATTAAATTACATAATTGGGAGGGAAAAGACCTGAAAACTATCACTATTATTTTAAAAAGGGCGAAATCAATAAAAACAAGGATAAATATCCAGAAAACGGTATTTATAATTATTATAATTATGTATTCAAAGTAATGTTACAAAAAAAATACTTTTTTATTCTTAGATTTTTTGTATTTTTTGAGTAATTTCATTTTTGTTTTTACCGTTTGCTGTTTGTTTTGCTTACTTTCAGATCATTTTCTTGTAACTTTTTTGGGCGATATCTTGCTGCTGTGGTTTCAGACCTGGATGTGTCTGTGAGGAGCAGTTTTGGTCTCAGCTGCTTCTCTGTTACACAACGACATTCTTTCCCTCAGCAGCCGACGAAAACTGGAAGATTTACTCTTTTCTCCGTCTGTCAACACTCACATCGTCCTCAGATCGTCCTCAGACTGTCCTCACTCATCGTCCTCACTGACAGCTCAGCCAGAGGAAAAAAAAAACAAAAACAAATTAATACAGAATACACCGAAAAATCACAACTTTTATGAATGAAACATAAAGAAAATCTAAAAAGAATAATTTAAAATAAAAAAATTAATATTAAATTCATAAAAAAATCATGAAATAAAAGACTGAATCCTGAATGCAATTAAATGAATAGAAATTAAACAAATGTATAGAAAATAAGAATATTAAGAAAATTCAAAAATATTTTCAAAGAAAATGTTAATATAGCACGTTAAAAATAAAAACAGAATTAATGAAGAATAAATCTATGAATCACACCTCTAATGAATAAAACATTAAGAAAATGTAAAAAACAACTCCAAAAAAAAAAAAAAAAACATCTAATGTAATAAATATTGAATTATTTAATTTTTAGATTAGTAACTTTTTAAAAAAAAAATCATAAAATAAAACTTTAAAAAATGACTAGAAAATGATCGGTCAAATTTAAGAATAAAAAATATATATATAACATCCTCTTAAAAATTAACAAAATTAATCTTAGAAAGTTTATGGAAAAATAATCAAATTAATTTAAAAAAACTAACAACTAAAATAAAATGTTCAAATGAAACTTTGTATTAAACAATGATGATAAAAATAATAGAAAAGAAGAAAAAAAGAACAAACTTTTAAAACAAAATTAATTAAAAGAAACATGAAAACATCTTCAAAAGAAAACATGAAAAACCAAATGAAGATGATGATGAGGATGATGAAGGGCGACCTCTGTCTGACACCTGAAATTCTCTCACTGTTATTCAAACACGTCTCGGCTGTCATCGCGTCGTCATGACGATGAGTTTGACTGACAGGCGGCAAATCGCTGAACTCAGTCACGTCTGTCAACAAAGAATCAGGCCAAACTTTCCAGGAATTAGACCGCTCCCTCAGAAAAACTACAAACATGGCTGAACAACACGATCTGTGCTCATCTGCAGCCAAAACATCGACATCGTTACATTTATATGATCTGAAATCATGTTTTTCATACAAATGTTTTTATTGATTCACACTTACAGTTTAAACTCGGATGTACGGAGGACCACAAGTGTCACAGAGATTTACTAACTAAATTATAATATGAAAATAGGCATTAATAAAGTTGTACAAAAATTATTAATCTATGCATAAATAATTATTTTTAAACAATCATCAGTTATTAAACAAATAAAAAAAAATCTAAGGTTATAAATTTACAAATGAAATATTGATCCATTAATCAGTTCTTCAACTTTAAAGGGGGTTTGCAAAAATTAAAACAAAACAGTTAAGTAACTGTTTTAAGTTGTTTTTCTACAGACTAATAAATGAAAACTACTATTTTTGCCAATTTTAATAACATAATTAGTTGTTAAGTAACTATATACTGTACTTTATCACATTGTTTTCTGAAACTTCTGGTCCTCCATACTCACAATCAAAGAGACATTAACCCCTTAAATTGTACTTTAATTTACTCATATTTATATGAATTTCTATAATCATGTTTTTTTTTAAAAAAGAAAAATTTGAGTCATAAAAATTTTTACAAAACAAAACTGGAAGAATGGTTTCCAGTTTGAGTTGCTGCAGTTTTGCACAAATAAATACATTTGAAAAATATTTAAAAATTTGAATATCAATCTAAACAAACATTCATTACTAAAATATAGAGGTAATAAATAAATGGATTTTTTTTCCCTTTAAACTACTGCAGATTGTTAGGTGACAGTTAATTGATACTGACATTAAAAATGAAATAAAATGTAATAAATAAATATATTTATA
>NW_024684492.1:0-279 GCF_008729295.1 Plectropomus leopardus | reverse complement strand
TGTGTGTGTGTGTGTGTGTCTGTGTGTGTGTGTGCATGTGTGTGTGTGTGTGTGTGTGCAGGCTAAAGGCTTTGAGCTGGGTTACCTGGAGAAGGTGGTGGAGGTGAAGGACACGGTTCACCGTCAGTCTCTGCTGCATCACACCTGCAGCCTGGTGGTGGAAAATTACCCAGAATCCTCTGACATCTACTCGGAGATCCCCGCCATCAACCACTCCGCCAAAGTACGTCTTATTCTCCCGTATTTTACTGTGATTTACCGCCCTGTTCAGGTCACGCA
>NW_024684491.1:0-336 GCF_008729295.1 Plectropomus leopardus | reverse complement strand
GTGACTGTAGAATATTACAGTTTTAGAGTGTTGGAATGTAACTGTAGAATGTAAAAGTAATAGAATGTCATGATGTCAGTGTAGATTGTTACAGTTCTAGAATGTTATGATGTAACTGTGCAAGGTAAAAGTAATAGAATGTTATTTTGTAAATGTAGAATGTTAAAGCTCTAGAATGTTATGATGTAACTACAATGTTACAGTTGTAGAATGTATCTGTTACTGTAGAATGTTACAGTTCTAGAATGTTGATGTAAGTGAAGAATGTTACAGTTCTAGAATGTTATGATATAACTAGAATCTTGCAGTTGTAGAATTTTGCTGTTACTGTAGAAT
>NW_024684490.1:0-323 GCF_008729295.1 Plectropomus leopardus | reverse complement strand
TTTGTTTGTGTGTTGTGTGTTTGTTTGTTTGTGTGTTGTTTGTGTGTGTGTGTTTGTGTGTTGTGTGTCTGTTTGTGTGTGTGTGTTTGTGTGTTGTTTGTGTGTTTGTTTGTTTGTTTGTTTGTGTGTTGTTTGTTTGTTTGTGTGTTTGTTTGTGTGTCTGTTTGTGTGTTGTTTGTGTGTTGTTTATTTGTTTGTGTGTTGTGTGTTTGTTTGTTTGTGTGTTGTTTGTTTGTTTGTGTGTTGTTTGTGTGTTTGTGTGTTTGTGTGTTGTGTGTTTGTTTGTTTGTTTGTGTGTTTGTTTGTTTGTGTGTTTGTGTGTT
>NW_024684489.1:0-299 GCF_008729295.1 Plectropomus leopardus | reverse complement strand
ATCCGATCAATGACGTCATGGTCATGTTGAAATTTTTTTAATCTGTCTCATTTACTCCAAACTAGTTTCACAGCATCGACATGTTTATTTGTTTGTATCCGAGAGCTAATGATTCATGATTAAAAAAACTTCATTTTCGTCTTCGTGCCTCTTCCTGTTTTGAGTACTGTCGCTATGTGAAGGACAATAAAGCTTCTTTGAATCTTCACGACAGCAACATCTTTGTTTGCGACACAAACAAAGATGTCGGAGGTGTGGAAGTTTTTCAAAGTGAGAGAAACAGACATAGCACAAGCTAT
>NW_024684488.1:0-415 GCF_008729295.1 Plectropomus leopardus | reverse complement strand
CCTCCTCTCCCCCTCTCCTCTCCTCCTGCTCTCCTCCCCTCGTCCTCCTGCTCTCCTCCTCCAGCAGCAGAGACACACAGTCGCTCAGCAAACTGAAACAATTACCTCCAATCCCATAATTCATCTGTGCAGCGGCAGATCTCTGGCGTCTCACCGTCCGCTGATACAGAGACAGGCAGGACGTCTCATCTTATTGTTCCGTTAGATTCTGCATGAAATATTCAGTGTTTACTCTGAAAAAGACAGTCTTCTGACCAGACTGTTTACATGTATATTGGAAATCAATATTCCGCTGATATTCCTGTTTACATGTTTACATGCAGCCGTGCACACTCCTGATTAACGTGCACTAACATGTCGTTTATCACGTCAAAACACGGAGAAGAAGAACAGCTGGAGCCGGATGATATTTTGC
>NW_024684487.1:0-203 GCF_008729295.1 Plectropomus leopardus | reverse complement strand
CGTTCAAATTGCTTTTTCCACAGGGCCTGAGAAGGGTGCACCGTTCCCGGCGGCGCTGCACTACCGGGTCGATGCGTGGAGCGAATGGGGCAAGCCCCTTGTTCGGCCCCTGCTGCCAAAAATCTGTTTAATATGTTGTCCCCGTATAGAGGACGTATCAGATATTAAACTGATAAGAACAGATACTACACTTGATCTTAGCC
>NW_024684486.1:0-216 GCF_008729295.1 Plectropomus leopardus | reverse complement strand
AGTTGGTTTGGCACTGAGTCATGCATGTTAGTTGAGTTAGATGTTCACCCTCTGATGGTCAGCACATAGTGGAAGCTCCTGCTAATCTTAGAGGTGGAGAAGGGGGGTGGAGTCACCCGCAGAGGACCAATGAGTTTGTTTTTCCAGATGAGAGCAGTGGTGAGGGTGCCTCCCTCTCCTCTCTTCATGTGAAATACAGAAATTAGATGATCGTAC
>NW_024684485.1:0-748 GCF_008729295.1 Plectropomus leopardus | reverse complement strand
TGATCTTAGGGACGAGTCTGAAGGACGGCGTTCATGCACAGAAGCATTGTAAGGAATCAGAGGCTACTCGAGCAGAGCTGAGGAGAAGCACCAATCATCCTGTGGTAAGTTTTACTCAAATTTATGACTTAGCTTTTGAAATTATGGTAAAAAATTAAGATAAAAGTGAAAACTGCCCACAGAAAAACTTGTGTATGTTGAGATCTGTTTTAATTCGATTGTTTTTCACGTTACAGTGAAATGCAAAAGAGAGGATAATGGGGTCCACAGCATTGCATACACTCTGGCTTCTAACTGCATTCACTCTTACAACACAAGGTATATAAAGCTATTTTAAACAGGCTGAGACTCATTTGTTACTGAAGTGAAGTGAAAGTAAAATCTCTGGAGTTTCCCTGTCCAAAATTGTGGGAAGATGTGGGTGATGTATATAATGTAAATCTAACAGTGGGAATGTGCTAAAATAACAAGAACCTTTTGTTTACTTTAAATCTCTGTAAAGTATCTGTATCTCTGTCTGCAGAGTTGGTGAAACTAAGCGTGACTCCAGTGATAACTGCAGAGTGTAACCAACAGGTTACTCTGAACTGCAACGTGTCCTCAACTCAAAAACTTTCAATCAGACACATGGGGTGGTCCCAAAATAAAACACCTCTGTGTTCTGTGGACAGTCAAGAAGAAATAACAACCCACAAACGCAATGGAAGCGACTTTTATTGCGAGTATAAACATGGGCAGCTGTCGCTCA
>NW_024684484.1:0-249 GCF_008729295.1 Plectropomus leopardus | reverse complement strand
CATGTTTGTTTATAATAATGTAGGTCCCTCTCTCCTACATGTTTGTTTATAATAATGTAGGTCCCTCTCTCCTGCATGTTTGTTTATAATAATGTAGGTCCCTCTCTCCTACATGTTTGTTTATAATAATGTAGGTCCCTCTCTCCTGCATGTTTTAATAGTAGGTCTCTCTCTCTCCTACATTTTGTTTATAGTAATGTATGTCCCTCTCTCCTGCATTTTTTAATAATAGGTCCCTCTCACCTACAT
>NW_024684483.1:0-383 GCF_008729295.1 Plectropomus leopardus | reverse complement strand
CATAGGTATATTGAAATTATTGTGTGGCTCTTTGCTAACGAGCCAAACCTTAAAATCGACAGTCTACTAGTCTCTTACCTCGGCCTCCATTGGCTCGTCCGAGTTCTCCTCCTCTGTGTCGAGAAGCTCCACCGTGAGCTGCACCTGCCCTCTGTTCCTCGAAAACATCACCTGAGAAAGTGACAAACACAAAAAAAATGTGAATAAAAAATAATTCAACCGGTAAAAAAAAAAAAAAAAGCCAGGATTAGATGAAGGCTCAGAGGGCTGAGGTGCAAACCAGGTCACTGCACATCGAGATGTTTTGTTGGAGTGCAGACTCATTTCGACTTAATCTTCATCTGAGGTATGAATGAGTAGTACCGTGCCTAAGCACAACCCCC
>NW_024684482.1:0-1166 GCF_008729295.1 Plectropomus leopardus | reverse complement strand
CATTATTTTATTGATTGCTTTTGCCATTTCCTTTAAGCTGTCAGTCAGCTGGCTCTGGGCAGGCCTTCCTGCACACTTAAAGCTTGAATATACAGAAATATGTATGTAAATTCTGAAAAAAAACCCAAAAACATAAATAATACATCAAATGAATGTGATCAGAAATTAATTATTCTTTATTTTATTTGTATATTTATGAATTTATTTTGTACTTTTATTTATTTCTCTATATTTACATGTTTTTAATGTATTCAATCCTCTATGTATTTGTTTATATTTTAGCATTTTTTTTTTTATTCATCTACATATTTATTCTTTTATTTATTACTCTTTATATTCCTTCTTTTATGTTCTTATTCTTTTACAGGTTTTTTGACACTCCTTTGACTCCTTAGTTTTGCAGCATAGATCCAGACTTTCTAGAAATATTGAGTAATTTGTATATATCAGTTTTGTATACTGACATTTATTATTCACTTTACCATGTTTATGCCTTGGTCACGTGTTTTAAAAAAATCGAACCAATGAAGCTTTGTCGAAATGAGCTGAGAAACAGAGAGCTCAACAGGAAGTCAGACAGACAGGTAGAGAGTGAGACAGAGGGGGCTGATGGGAAACAGGCTGATGTATTTGGGGATTTCAGAGTTCATTGTTAAAACTTGCAGTCAGAGCGACAGCAGGAACAAGGAGCTCCATATCAGTGACCTGCAGTCAGCGCACAGGGCAGAATCACACCAAAGCTCCTGCTGCAACACTGGAGATGAAACAAAAACGAGGAGGAAGTCCTGCAGCGTCATCGAATCTGTTTCCTTCAGCGTTTTCAACTCTACGGCTGAGAACAAAAAACGTTTTCTAAAAAGACAGAGTGAAGTGGCTAAGCCTCGTGGCAGCCACTCTAGTTTTAAAGTGCCTATAATGTGCATTTTTATGATAATAGTGGCCACATTTACATGCATGCTAATATTCCACTATTATTACAAATATGACGAATTTAATGCAGTTCATGTAAACAGCATATTCTCTTTGGATTCTGCAAATTACATTTTTTTATGAAACATTTCCATTCATGACATTTGGGATATGCCAGTATTATTTGGGTTTTAATAGATTTCTTCTCTTTAAATCACTTCTTAAAAGACAATTTTATAGACTTATTTTTATGTGAT
>NW_024684481.1:0-306 GCF_008729295.1 Plectropomus leopardus | reverse complement strand
TGTTTGGGTGGAGGCCGTCGTGTTTGAAAAGGTGGGGCCTGTTTAAAAAAGCTGCAAAGTTGTCAACAAATGGGATACCTTTTCCCAGGCAGTATCCCTTCAACCACACGTGCAGCTGACGAAGACGGGTGGTGGTGACGTCACCGTAACGAGGTGGGGGAAGCGGGCCTGAGATAATTAGCCGCTTCCCCGTGTCCAGCAGGTGGTCAATTAGGGTGGTGAAGTCCCGTTTAGTGGTCAGTATCCCCGCCTGTCACGCGGGAGACCGGGGTTCAATTCCCCGACGGGGAGGTTAGTTTCCTTTTC
>NW_024684480.1:0-345 GCF_008729295.1 Plectropomus leopardus | reverse complement strand
AAGGTTTACGGGTGTCTTTACAGTTAAAATAAAATCATAAAATCAAAAAGAAAAAACAGTTGAAAAGTCTGAGACACAGCTCTCAAGTGGACAAGGAACAATTATAAATAAAATAAATGAATAAAAAAATAATTCCTTGGGAAGATTAACAGAAGGGAGACATTCTTCCAAGGTTTACAGCTGTTTTTACAGTGAAAACAGAAAGTCTAAAAGTAAAAACTGAAATGATTAAACTAAAAAGCCTAGTGAGACACCACTCTCCTGTGGTCAATGAACAATAAATTAATACATTTTTTTAAAAAAGCATAAAAATACATGAATATAAATTGAAAGGTGTAACGAGAT
>NW_024684479.1:0-454 GCF_008729295.1 Plectropomus leopardus | reverse complement strand
GCCCTTAAGAAAATAATAGCACTTAAGGAAGTATTTCATTGGGAAGCTGGCCTCTTAATAAGTCTAGCCTGCCTTTGCAGAAGGAAAATGCAAATACTTTTGAAATTGGTGCTACAGGACCAGAGAAAACAGAGAGAAAAAGGACATTTTGCTCAAGAGGTAGAAAACCTACAACTATCAGAATGCGCTGTGCTGCTTTGAACCAATAAATGCTCCCACCGATGCATGATGTAATGCAAACTTGCATGTGTGAAACAATGGCCCGTAAAAAATGATCTTGTATAACAGTTAAACCATAAGGTTAAATGTGTTTTTTGAAAATATTCGAGAAAGCAGTAGGCAACAGAATCTTGTATTATATTTGATCAGCGCTGCTTGGTTTTACTGTTTAATCTCCGTTTTTTTGGCTTCATTGTGATGGAAGCACTATAGTGCCCACTCCCTGTTCACAAAC
>NW_024684478.1:0-437 GCF_008729295.1 Plectropomus leopardus | reverse complement strand
GCCTCCGATGTGGGAGTGGGGGCTGTGCTCTCTCAACGCTCGGCAGAAGATGGGAAGCTACACCCCTGTGCTTTCTTCTCCAGACGCCTGTCGCCAGCGGAAAGGAATTATGACATTGGGAATCGAGAATTGCTAGCGGTGAAGCTAGCATTGGAGGAGTGGCGACACTGGCTGGAGGGTACCAGAGATCCCTTTCTCGTCTGGACTGACCATAAAAATCTCGAGTACATCCGCTCAGCCAAACGGGTGAATTCACGCCAAGCCCGGTGGGCCCTCTTCTTCGCCCGCTTCAACTTCACGCTCTCCTATCGCCCTGGTTCCCGGAATGTCAAGCCCGATGCCTTGTCAAGACAGTTTTTTGTGGGTGAGGAGGACTCCCCTCACTCGGACAATATTCTTCCCTCATCCCGTCTCCTGGCCACCTTTACCTGGGAGAT
>NW_024684477.1:0-225 GCF_008729295.1 Plectropomus leopardus | reverse complement strand
CTGACAGGTCAGAGGTCACAGGTCAGACTACACCTGACAGGTCAGAGATCACAGGTCAGACTGCACCTGACAGGTCAGAGGTCATGGGTCAGACTACACCTGACAGGTCAGAGATCACAGGTCAGACTACACCTCACAGGTCAGAGGTCACAAGTCAGACTGCACCTGACAGGTCACAGGTCAGACTACACCTGACAGGTCAGAGGTCACAGGTCAGACTACACC
>NW_024684476.1:0-241 GCF_008729295.1 Plectropomus leopardus | reverse complement strand
GTGACAGGCGGGGATACTCACCACTATACTAACGAGGAGATGTCTGGGTGGAATAGCCCTCCACGGAGTAGAGGCGGGTTTGATTCCCGGTCAGTGCAACACCTTTTGGCAAGACTGAAACTACAGTGTCAGGTTTGTTATGTAGGAAATAATTGCTTTAAAAAAATCAGTAGGAGAAAACAGCCCAAATTTCATTGCAGTTCCCGTGTCTAGGCTGCTACGAGTGGAGCCTGACAAGGCT
>NW_024684475.1:0-395 GCF_008729295.1 Plectropomus leopardus | reverse complement strand
AGGTAAGGGTTATATGTGTTTGCAAGGCTCAGCCTGACCATGATTTTATTGAATTTTCCCCGTACAAGGACAAGGCCCGTTAATGGCTGACTGGAGCCAACGGTGCAAGACACAGCCAAACCTAGGTCGACAAATGCTCACCAACGGTCCGACATTGAGCATCGGACGACCGTGGGCTCGGTGTGTCAGGGCCCAAAGTGTGTCTTACCTGTCGAGATGAGCAGCTTAGGCACGGGAATTGCAAGGAAATTTGGGCTGTTTTCTCCTACTGATTTTTTTAAAGCAATTATTTGCTACATAACAAACCTGACACTGCAGTTTCGGTCTTGCCAAAAGGACACAGATGCAGATAACCTCCTCGTTAGTATAGTGGTGAGTATCCCCGCCTGTCACGC
>NW_024684474.1:0-657 GCF_008729295.1 Plectropomus leopardus | reverse complement strand
GAGTGTGTGAGCGTGTGACTGTGTGAGCGTGAGTGTGAGTGTGTGAGCGTGAGAGTGTGAGTGTGTGAGCATGAGAGTGTGTGTGAGCGTGAGAGTGTGAGTGTGTGTGTGAGCGTGACTGTGTGAGCGTGAGTGTGAGTGTGTGAGTGTGTGAGTGTGTGAGCGTGAGAGTGTGAGTGTGTGAGCGTGAGAGTGTGTGAGTGTGAAGGTGTGAGTGTGTGAGTGTGAGAGTGTGTGTGAGCGTGAGAGTGTGTGTGTGAGCGTGTGACTGTGTGAGCGTGAGAGTGTGAGTGTGTGAGCGTGAGAGTGTGAGTGTGTGAGCATGAGAGTGTGTGTGTGTGAGTGTTGACCTGTGTGTGTGTGTGAGTGTTGAGTCACACCTTCACCTCCAGACTCCTTCCTGTTGGTCAATATGTGGCTCATGGCCCTCAGGCGGATCATAAACAGAGCATGCTCAGACCTGCCAGCTGACCTCTGACCCCTTACAGTAAATTCTGACCTCCAGCAGCAGAATCAGAGTCAATCCACCCGGACACAGCCGGCTGGATTTAACCCTCTGTGTGCTGCTCAGTGAGGTCTGACTCAGGGTATTTTGGGATGTTTTCCATGTTCGCTGTGTGTGTGTGTGTGTGTGTGTGTGTGTGTGTGAGTGTGTGT
>NW_024684473.1:0-297 GCF_008729295.1 Plectropomus leopardus | reverse complement strand
AAAGAGAAATTCAACATGAACAGAGTGCAAGAAGTCACATTTTAAAAAAGTTTCAAAGTTTTCCTCTTAAAGCTTCACAAGAACTGAACTCAGTCACTATTTACACACTTCACTTTAAACTTCAACACAAATTATTAATTTAATTTAATTTAACAGAATGATTCATTAATAATCATTTTTGTCTGAATTAAAGGCACTTCCTCTCTTCTTCCTCGTTAACTCAAATCTGTGACATCATTGTGACATCATCACCATCATCAGCAGGTAAATCTTTCACCTCAGTTTAGTATAAAAAAG
>NW_024684472.1:0-401 GCF_008729295.1 Plectropomus leopardus | reverse complement strand
TTTGAGATTTAAGATTTGAGGTTTGAGGTTTGAGGTTTGAGATTTAAAGTTTGAGGTTTGAGATTTAAGGTTTGAGGTTTAGGGTTTGAGGTTTGAGGTTTGAGATTTAAGGTTTGAGGTTTGAGATTTAAGGTTTGAGGTTTGAGATTTAAGGTTTGAGGTTTGAGATTTAAGGTTTGAGGTTTAGGGTTTGAGGTTTGACATTTAAGGTTTGAGGTTTAGGGTTTGAGGTTTGAGATTTAAGGTTCGAGGTTTGAGGTTTGAGATTTAAGGTTTGAGGTTTGAGATTTAAGGTTTGAGGTTTGAGGTTTGAGATTTAAGGTTCGAGGTTTGAGGTTTGAGATTTAAGGTTCGAGGTTTGAGGTTTGAGATTTAAGGTTTGAGGTTTGAGATTTAAGGTT
>NW_024684471.1:0-1456 GCF_008729295.1 Plectropomus leopardus | reverse complement strand
AAAAATCACCATAAACACAGCAGCACTCTGGTCCAATAACATCACCATCACACCAAACTGCATTTGAAAATATTTAAATTTTAAAAAGTTTTTATGTAGCTGACAAGAGAAAACACAACTCGTCATGTTTTGTTAACAGTTTACGTTTAGAGCTCAAATCGGCACTGACACATTGGACTCATTAGTGTTTTAATCCAATAAGATCAGCTTCTCACGAAACTTCACTGAAAATATTTCAATATTTACACGTAGACGTGACATGCAGACGACGAGATAACACACAACTCTGCATATTTTATGAAAATTAAAGTGTTTGGTTTAAAGACGCCATAAACACAGCAGCACTCTGGTCCAATAACATCACGATCGCACCAAACTGCATCTGAAAATATGTAACATTTAAATGTTCGCAGTGTAATTAACACGATAAAACACACATACATGTTTCATGAAAGCAGCATTTAACCCGCCAGGGTGGCACCAAACTACTGTCAAAGTATTTGAATTTTAAAGGTGACATGTAGTCCTGGAGGTATAACACAGCTCTGCGTGTTTTATGACAAACAGTGTTTGGTTATGATCGTCGCAGACACCATAAACAAAGCAGCATTCTGCTCCAACAACATCTCGATCGCACCAAACTCCATTTGAAATCATTTTAATTTTAGACGTTCTCGTTGTAATTGATAAATAAACATATTGCTTCGAGTTATATGAAACTTTTAAGTGTTAATTTAAATTCGGCGTTGATTTTACCGTCAAAGCAGCATTTTAACTCCGTAAAATCCCAGTTTTAGCAGCAGATTTCCATGAGAGGATTCCGCCCACCGGGGCCGTATTTTGCTGGAGGAGCACCGTGGGAATTCCTGCCTACGACACTAAATCTTCCCGTTAAAACGGCTGCGTGTGTTATCGGTGAGCCACATTGAATCGGCGGCGTTGATTTTGCGTAAAATCTTTAATTTTTGGTGATAAAGACGCGTTTTGTGCAGACAGCTTTGACAGATTAGGAGCGGAGCACCGTCCTGTCCGCCGTTAGCTAACCCCACCCTGCTCGGCTAGCTTCGCCTCCTCCGAACGAGGTCATCGAGGCTCCGGCACGAACCGGGGGCCGCCCGGTGCTCCCCCCTCTCCGGGTTCACCGTATTTACAGCGGGTAGATGTGCGCTGCTCGGGCGGACGGGAGCTCCCCGCCGCCCGGGCCGGCGGCGGCGGCGGCGGCGGCGGCGGCGGCTAACGTTAGCGAAGTGCGTGATGCTAACTAGCCGTTAGCTGGTAGCTTCGGGTCTTACCTGGTGCCCGCCTTGTCCCCCATCTCCTCGGCAGGCGGACGGCAGGATGATCCCGACAGAGTGAGCCCGGTCCCGGTGCGTTGTTGGCGGTAGAGACGGAGTGTTCGGTGCGGCGGCTCGGTTCACCCGTCCATCCACATCGGCGCACTGCTAACTAGTTAGTA
>NW_024684470.1:0-2013 GCF_008729295.1 Plectropomus leopardus | reverse complement strand
ATTATAACTGCCGTTAGCCCGGCAGGTGCAAACGCAGAAAGATCATTTATGTGGCAGAACTTAAATCACAATTGTTACTTTTTAAGCTCGCCATGATGGCCAGAAGCGCCACTGCAAACCTGAACCCCGGTGTTGGTGTGGACGAGCGGAGGGCTTTTAAATCACGATGTTGGGCGGCAGCTTGAATCGATCCTTTGATAGAGAAGTGCGTTTTTATTGTTTCCCTGCTCATTGAAAACTCGTTAATTGTTTTAGAGATGGGTTCGGCATGTGGCCTCAAAGGAGTGGCAACCGTAGCCGGGTGGACTTGCCCCCGAAACGTTAAAATCCCAGTCCTGCTCTGGAGCATATGAAAGGGTTTTTGGCGTTCCAGCTCTTTCCTGTGGAGATAGTTTCTCAACGATGCAGCCGTTAACGTTCATTAACTTCAGTTTTCAGGTTGCAGCTCGTGGCTTTCTTTAAGTTCAGAGGTTGTTTTTTTTGCATCATCAGTAATATTTTCATGTTTAAAAATGTCTTTTTATCCGCCCATTTCTGCTCCAGTGTTCAGCTCCCCGCAGCTGATCAGGCTGCCCTGAACCCCAAAGTGTGTAGTCGAATCTGGATCCATCAGACCACATCCACATTCGCTCCTGGAGGACAAAGACCGGTCTAAAGTCAATTACTTTTCCATCAACATACGTTTGAAGTGATTGTCTTCTTTCTTTTTCTTTATCATTCTTTTTTTGTCCTCAGCTCAAGAGACGAGGGACGTCACATCGTTTGTGATGATGAAGGTCTCACCCTCGCTGCGTCGAAGCCTCCAATCCAGGTTTGTCTGAACACAGTCGGGTCACCGGAGCGACTCCGACTGTCCCGACCTCTAATTTTAGTGGAAGTCGGAAAACGCACGCAGAGAGTTCGGACCTTTGAGTGAGATTTTTCACACGGAGTAGTGCTTCCTATGACCACTAGGTGGTGTTTGAGACAACACGAAATGTAAGTGGTCCTGGTCTACGTCATGTTTAGACCAAACCATGTAAATGTCACGTATGTCAAAGGATGACTGTTACAACGTGCTTCCTGCTGTCAGCAGGTGGTGCACTGAGTATCGCATCTTTCTGTTTCTTTTTTTGCCTTTTTTTAGGAAAAAAAGGCAATTCATTTTTTTAATGCATGTTTTTTTGGGGGTTTTTTGCCTTTTTTCCCTTTGAAATCTTTTTGCCATTTCTTTTTTTTTTCTTCCATAAAGACGTTTTCTTTAAAAATCAGCAGGAAATGACATCATCGATCAAAGCTCAAAGTGAAACCTTTGAGTCCAAAGAAACACCGAAAAAAAAATCACAGAGTCAAACTGACGTTTCTGTCAAATTTTTATTCTGTTTGGAGCAAAATGTCGTCCAGATCTGCTCTCTGATTGGTCAGTGAGTCAGCAGGAAGCTGAGGTCACTTCCTGGTTCGTACTCCACTGAAGGCTTTCCCCTAAAAACACACGAACACACCACAGAGACGCACTGGTGTTACTGGTGTGACTGGTGTGTTTTCAGGGTGTTACTGGTGTGTGTTCAGGGTGTGACTGGTGTTACTGGTGTGTGTTCAGGGTGTGACTGGTGTTACTGGTGTGTGTTCAGGGTGTTACTGGTGTGTGTTCAGGGTGTGACTGGTGTGTGTTCAGGGTGTGACTGGTGTTACTGGTGTTACTGGTGTTACCTGGTGAAGAGTCTGGCCCTGGTGGTTCCCAGCAGCGTGGCTTTGTCTCCCTCCACCAGCAGCATGGATCCCTCCCTCAGACCCTGAACAGACAGGTACACACACACACACACACACACACACACACACACACACGACTCTGAGGCTAAGGGACCGTTTGTTATTTACCGCGGGGGTGGGTGGGGGTGGGGGGGTCTTTCCTCACCGGCACACGGGCCGGGTGTGGCTCGTGGTGGTACTGGGCGATCCTCTGCTCTCTGGTCTCCTGCGAGAACCACAGCAGACGGCGGAGTAACGTTACTGATTCATTAAAATCAGAGTAAC
>NW_024684469.1:0-343 GCF_008729295.1 Plectropomus leopardus | reverse complement strand
TGTGTGTGTGTGTGTGTGTGTGTGTGTGTGTGTGTGTGTATATCCATATTAGGTATCTGCATCAGGCCACCAGTTTAAATTTCCAGTGGGTGTTGCAGTGTAAAACGTGTGTGTGCCCTGTGGTTACTGTTTATGTGTGTGTGTGTGTGTGTGTGTGTGTGTACAGAGAATATTACATCACATTCACTTCAAGTGTTGAAATGTTGAATGTTGTTTAAAGTGTGAAATGCCTAATGCCTGCTCTTTTTTTTTTTGACTGATTTATGTGATGCTGCCCACCACCACATCAACATTTGCTGCCACATATTAATTTTCTATTTTGCTTTTTTGAGTCTTTTGACAA
>NW_024684467.1:0-581 GCF_008729295.1 Plectropomus leopardus | reverse complement strand
AACACGCCACCCCAAAGCCAGCCAGTGAGGAGAGATGGAGAATGAAGAGAGTGATGACACTAAGGACCTCCAGATTAACAGAAATAACAGATCACTGTGTGTGCTTTTTGGGGGTTTTGTTGCTGTTGCCTTATCTTGCTTAGTCCTTGTGTTAGACAGTATATGTAACTCCCGTAAAAAGGAGTAAGGTAACCGTTGCTTTTGATTTAAATAAAGCCTGCATCAAGCAGTTTTAACCTTTGTCAACCATCCCCTGGGTGTTCGCCTTTTTTTTTTGTGTGGGCCTATTCAGAACAAACTACAAACAAATGTCTCCAGTGAGCTTTGATAGGACTGGCTGCTGTTGTCATGATTTATGAGTTAAACGTTAGTAGGCTAGCCCACTTCAGCCAATCAATATGTCCAAAAAACAGCTGAACACCACATATTAAAACATGTTGAGACATATCATATAAAAGTCTGTTGAAAAACAACCAAAAATACCATAATATAGAGTAATGTAAAAAAAAAAAGGAAAAAAAAAAGGCAAGGCTATAGTATGGCAAAAATGTCAAAATATGACATATCCCAAAAACAGCTGT
>NW_024684466.1:0-258 GCF_008729295.1 Plectropomus leopardus | reverse complement strand
GTGCAATTAGGATTTGACCTTAGTATGAATGATGTACGAATGTTGTTGTTTTTTAAAAAATGAAATTAAAAAGGTAATTTAGATAAAAATGTTATTATTATTTTTCTTAGATTTTAGGAGATTTTTTTTTGTCTTTAAATTCTTTTGGTGATTTTTAAAAACGTTTGGGTGTTTTACTTAAAAAAGAAAAAAAATGGCAATTTTTTTTTTTAATTAAATTATGTATGATTTTTTTTTTCAAGTGATGAATTTCTATTA
>NW_024684465.1:0-519 GCF_008729295.1 Plectropomus leopardus | reverse complement strand
TCTCAAATCAGATCCTGAAGACAGACTGTCTACACTGTAATCTGACACTAATCAGATTTAAAACTATAGGAGCCAGTAACTAAGTGCCACGCTCCATCGATTTGCCCTCCAAACAACTGATTTTGACTGAGTGATGTCACAGTAAAGTTGAGCTTTGATTGTAGCATACCTGTTCTACCTCGCCTTTTATTGTTTGTTATTTATTTGATCACTGCTTTTATTGCACAATATTTGCACTTGTTTTCATCTGTTTTAATTTTCTCATGTTTCTGCATGTTTTTAGTTACACCCCCTGTTTAAAGAGTGCTCAATAAACAAAAAAATGCTTAATTTTATCATTACTTAGCTTAAAAAAAAATGACAGATACTTAATTTACTGTAGTACTTGACAAATATATGCTTTGTGTTGTTCACACGCTAGTTTTCCAATCTAACACTGGCCTGTACTTTTTACTGTAGCAACAGAAAAAAATACACATTTAAACTTTTTTCTTTTTTCAAGAAGACATAAAAAGGAAA
>NW_024684464.1:0-500 GCF_008729295.1 Plectropomus leopardus | reverse complement strand
GATTGGGGATTGCAATTATTTCCCATGAACGAGGAATTCCCAGTAAGTGCAGGTCATAAGCTTGCGTTGTTGAAGTCCCTGCCCTTTGTACACACCACCCGTCGCTACTACTGATTGGATGGTTTAGTGAGGTCCTCGGATCGGCCCCGCCAGGGTCGGTCACGGCCCTGGTGGAGCGCCGAGAAGACGATCAAACTTTACTATCTAGAGGAAGTAAAAGTCGTAACAAGGTTTCTGTAGGTGAACCTGTGGAAGGATCATTACGGGTGAGAGCCAGTGCTTCCCGCTCCCGGGGCGTCTCGACGCGTGATGGAACAACCTTCCGAGCTTAGGGGCTCCCACTCCTAGCCTGGGATTTCGCCCCGTTCGGACGCATCTCACCACGTCCATTACACCGGGGCTTTCCCGCAAACCCCCGGAACTGAAACCTCTTAAAGTGCATTGTGCATCAAGTGCCTCCGGGTACCCAACTCGCCCCTCTCCGCCGGAGGGGGGGGGGG
>NW_024684463.1:0-275 GCF_008729295.1 Plectropomus leopardus | reverse complement strand
ACATGTGGTCATGAGACATTTCTTTGTTGATTAGCAGTTGAAAAACTTCCTATGAAAAGTAATGTACCTTAATTCATACGTATCCCACATAATCATACGTCAGTTATTTGTGCATTAATCATGTACTTAGGAAGGCTGTGATCACATGATCAATGTGCTGATGGGAGAAATAAAGGAAATAAAAATAGAAATAAATATATCATATGAGCCAGCAAATGGGATTAATTTATTTTAACATCTTTTTCTAAATACTGATTTATCTGTCTTAAGTGATT
>NW_024684462.1:0-226 GCF_008729295.1 Plectropomus leopardus | reverse complement strand
TGTAAAGGTGAACATCTAAAGTAGGAATTCCAGTATGTTTTTTCCATGGCCAAGGGATCAGCCAGTATGTGTGATATCTCTGATCTAGACACTAGAGAAAGAAATCTCAGACTTGTAATGTCATGAAGTATAAAGTCTGGAGCTGCTCCTTCTGCTCATCGAGAGCCTAATTTTGGGGGCCAACAGAATGTTTGTTATCCCTTAAACCCAAATGAACTTTATTATA
>NW_024684461.1:0-431 GCF_008729295.1 Plectropomus leopardus | reverse complement strand
CAGGCTTTTTGGCTGCAAAGTTGGTCTTTTGAGGGGATCATTTTGGAGCCAGCCTCAAGTGGCCATTAGAGGAACTGCAGTTTTTGGTACTTCCACATTGACATCATTTTTGGGCCTTGCAGGTTGTCATTCAGCTGTGTGCTAATGCTTTTAAGTGACATGACAGCAGCAAGGTCAGTTTGTGTCGTACCTCGACTGTCTTTGATAAACAGAGCAAAAAATCTACATAGTATGTCATAAATTTACATCTGGAGACGTTTGTTCACGTGTGAAGAGAAGAACATGTTAGCAGACGGTCTGAGCTGTTTAGAAGTGTGTAAACATTAAAGTCTGTGATCTGACAGAAGGAGAAGATTCAGCACATTTGTAGTCATTATGCAAAAAGACGCACACAACAGATACGTGTGACTCAGCTCTGCTGTATTTGCAAA
>NW_024684460.1:0-232 GCF_008729295.1 Plectropomus leopardus | reverse complement strand
ACCTAACCCTGTGAAAATGAGACAAGCAAAGCTAGAAGTTTTTATCAAGATAAAGTGAGGGGTCCAATATGGAAAGATGCAGTAAAACACATGGGAATGTAATATCAAGAAATGCAAGATAAGGTTAAAGTATCAATACATAGCTACGAACTAAACATAATATTACATTTCAGATTTACAAAATGTAATATTCTTATTTGGCAATTTACATAATATTTCAACATGAGGTTAA
>NW_024684459.1:0-2644 GCF_008729295.1 Plectropomus leopardus | reverse complement strand
ATGACGATGATGATGATGATACTAATGCTACTACTACTATTACTAATAATAATAATAATCTACTTTTCAGTTGAAAAATACATCCGAGATAATTCGAAAAATTCCTCAAAATTATTTTAGCCTCGGCTGAAACAAACCCCAATTAAACAAAAATAAATCAAATGACTATCAGCAAACGCGCAAACATGCTATTTAATAAAACTAAAATGAGAAATAAATTGACCAGCCTACCACTTGATTAGTAAGTGCAGTCCCATCCATGAAAAAAGGGAGCTACAGAGAGACGATGTGATCTTTGACAGCTTCAATAAGCCTCCACCGGCTTCCTCCTTAACATGTTTCACTTCCCATCTATTATTATAGTGCAGCGGCAGATAGACTTGCAGCCCATAGTAAGGTAGGCTGTGATGGTTGGTTAATTATCTCGGGGGGTGTGCCAGGGGCAAAATCTCGTTTTTAAATCTCAGGCTCAGGAGGTTTGCTCAATTAGAAAGAAAAAAACACACACACACAACAACAACGTTTAATTAACAGAGCATGCAGCTTACACGAAATAGATTTCACACATAATTCAGTATGCACGAGTGCATGATTTCAAAGCACTTTTTTTAGTGGGCGATAACCCTTTACAGATGGAAATCGCTTGTATCCTTTTAGCCCTCGTTAAATATAAAAAAAAAACAACTCGCGGAACCCTCCTCAGCAACGACTGGGGTTTAAACAATGTTGTGTCGAGATAGATTGTTGGAGATAAAACTAGACAAACAGAGATAAATCACGCTGCACACTGGCTGTCACAGTCAATGGCGTTGTCCCACCCTTTCATTTGCTCCGAGATTGAACGTGCAAATCATCGACAAAATCATCAATAAATCTCCCATTAAAGCTCGAGGACGTCCTTTGCTGGAGGAAACGGGTGTGAAATCGTCCACAAAAATTCTGATCTTGGTTGTCTTTTGTTTCTCTTAAAGGTCCAGACGCAGGAATCTCTAAAATCAAATTAGTGTCCGATATGATCTATTTATGTGCGGCTATACTCCAACCCTCAGGACTGCTCCTTGGAAATGATCCTGCAGGAGTAAAATCGCGACCGGGAGACGCTTGCCTTTTTGACTCGAGTGTGATGTTTGATGTTAGCTTTTATAATCCAGGTAGATTTGGATGTCAAAAGTTGAAGGGCACGCGGAGGGAGAGTGGGGAGGGGGTGAGGAGGTGTTTGTGTAAGCGCGCTCATACAGAATAAGACGACAAAAAGAGCCTTGAATATGACATTTTTGTGTTCGTTGGAATGGATTGCAAAGTGTGCCATCACCAGATTTTAGGCGCATACACCGGAGCAAACACATAAAACGACAACATTACATTTTCATATGCATGCCAGATTAGCTTTTTAAGATACAAACTATGCAAAACAAAGGTGCTTTGATTCACCAAAGCATGTCATTTAAAGTGCATTAGAACTATATAAAGCAAAGATGACACCTTGCATTAATATGCATCTGTTCATCTGCTTATTAGATTAATTTTCTCCTCCATTTTGGACAGGCAGTATTCAGTATCCAGCTTCTTCTCTCTTTTTTTGTTGCTATTGTTGATGTTTATATTCCAACTTACCTCGGCTGGAGCTCTTCACAGGGGATGGGAGGAGAAAAAAAAAACCACGCGCTTGAGTTTCAGACCATCTTCAGGGACCGCACGAGCGAGCGAACCAACGCTCCCTGTCAGTGTATAGGTGCAGGCAGGCAGCGCGCGGCTTTCTTTCACTGGCGGCTTGTTTAGGGGTGCTTCTCTCCCGGCGCGCGCACTCGAATGACCGGAGCTTGCGAGCGAACGTGCGTCTCGAGCGTGTCTGTGTGTATATGAGTGAGTGAGTGTATGCATGTGTGTGTGTGAATGTGTGTGCGCGCGTGGCAACCGTGAGCTACCGGGGACGGGGTTACATACCAGCTAAGGCTGTGATGCCAGCGCCCATATGGCTGGCACGTCACCGGCAAGAGCCATCACATGAGAGCCCGGTGATTGACATGCGCCCGCATTCGGAGAGATTTGCCCGCGGGGGGAGAGAGACATAGAGAGACAGCGAGGGAGGGAGAGAGAGAGGGAGAAGGAGGAGGAGGTGGTGGTGGTGGTGGTGGAGGAGGAGGAGGAGGGCTCCGCCATCTGTCACCGCGCTAGAGCTCACACAGCCAGAAAAAAAGGAGGAAAAACAGAAGAGAGAGGGAGAAAATAAAATGGTGGAACAACAAAACTCATCATTGTTGACCTGTGCTGCAGCTTCAAGGGATGCAGACTATTTTATTTTAATCAAACCTGTGAATTTTCTCCGTCACCTGCAAAACTGCACTCGTCGGTGTTTAATGCAATTTGGAGAGGAGCTGCGCAGAGAGGCTACCCCAGCAGTCACCACGAAGACCACTATAGTGATATTATTGGAAGTAAATGTACATTAACCCCTTGAAACCTGAGCTAATTGGCTTGATTTCTTTCGAAAACATAGCTACAACTTAAGAAGAAAACCCACAAAATTAGCAAGAAATTAATAAAATAAAAGTTGCAAGAAAATTACCTAAAAATAAAACAAAAAAAGAAGAAAAAAACGTAAAAAGCAAAATGACTCAAAATGAGCTTTAGACAATGCAAAAAT
>NW_024684458.1:0-353 GCF_008729295.1 Plectropomus leopardus | reverse complement strand
GAGTTTGACTTTACGTTTGACACCACAGTCGGAAAAAAAACACTGTCAAATGGAAAATCCCCAGTGAAATCACTGCTGCTCCAGTCGTCTGTCACTCAAAGGACAAGATAAACTCATCTCCTTAAAAAGTGGGGGAAACAGCGCCTCCACAATTCCACTTTTGGCCAAAAATATATTGCATCTGTAGTGATAATCGCTACCATAGACAATGAATGGGAAAAGTTAGTGATCACTATATCCGGCTCCTGCACGAGAGGTCCCCGGTTTTGAAACCTATGACACGTTTTGGAACAACTTGTTGTTTAAACTGTACAACGTGACCATAGGTCGCTTTCAGCACTTATTAACCAAGC
>NW_024684457.1:0-445 GCF_008729295.1 Plectropomus leopardus | reverse complement strand
CAAACCAATTTGCTCAAGTTTCAAAGAAGGCACACAGAAAATGATGTTGCTCCAGGTTTCAAAGGGTTAACGTGCTGACGTGTTGTTGGCGTTTGGCCGGCGCCACGTGCACACATGTTGCAGAGCACATGGATCTTAAAAGCATTAAATGTCTCTGCAGGATTGATCAGTATCAGCTTCCTGTGTGCTGCTCAGTTTTCACAGAAACAAAGAGGAAAACCAAACGCAGCAGTGTCGTCGATGTAAGGCCAATTTATTTAAAATAAAATCTGAACCACGTTACTGGATTACGAACATGCATGCATGAGAGAAAAATAAAAAAAGCTGCAAAAGTCAAGAAACATAAACACTTAACTTTAAGTATAAAAGAAAAGAAACAAAAAAACGCAGCAGAATATTTCTCTCAGTAATTAAGAAGTCCGACCCTTTTTTTAATATTTAGTCA
>NW_024684456.1:0-202 GCF_008729295.1 Plectropomus leopardus | reverse complement strand
ATTTGAATGACTACTGTGTGGTTCTTTCTTTTTTCGAAAAAAAAAAAAAGAAAAACATCATAACATAGCATGTCAAAGAAATGGTGGGAAACACCACACCATAGTATGTCGAAAAATGTCAAATTTTGTTATGTCATAAAAATGGCTGAAAATGACACATTATAGCTTGTAGAGACAAGTCCTTGTATACAAAGTGGAAATC
>NW_024684455.1:0-279 GCF_008729295.1 Plectropomus leopardus | reverse complement strand
ACAAGGCTCAACCAAATGGCAAAGCCTGTCAAAAATAGGTTCAACTCCGTGGAGAGGAACACCACTGAGTTGAACCTATTTTTGACAGGCTTTGCCATTTGGTTGAGCCTTGTGCATTTGTGAACAGCAGGCCTAGACTGGAGCGATTCACCACGGGCGGGCGTGACGCGCAGGCAGCTGTTCTCGTGCGCAAGCAGCCATTCTCGTGCCCAATGGAGGCGACGGCACCACGACAAGTGAGACCCGCCCCAGGAGGTTGCACTGGGCAGCAAGCGCTTG
>NW_024684454.1:0-309 GCF_008729295.1 Plectropomus leopardus | reverse complement strand
AGACTTATCATAACTCAGTAACAGTAACAAGAGTCAAAGAAAGAAAGTGTTTTAGGAGGCTCCGCCCACCCTAACCCTAACCCTCTGGAAATGATCCATCCAAATACAACAAACCAACAACAATGTAAAACTGATCTGTAAACTCTTAAAATTGCTTTCAACTTATTTCTAACTTAAAAACTGAGATGTAAATAATAATTTTAAAAAGACTATAAATACATTTTCAAAGAGTATTTCTTGTCCTTTATCGAGTAATTATAATAATCTAAATGATGGTTTTAAGTTGAAAGAATGAATGGAACATTTCCT
>NW_024684453.1:0-250 GCF_008729295.1 Plectropomus leopardus | reverse complement strand
CAGCTGTTCTCGTGCGCAAGCAGCCATTCTCGTGCCCAATGGAGACGGCGGCACCACGACAAGTGAGACCCGCCCCAGGAGGTTGCACTGGGCAGCAAGCGCTTGGGGGTCATCGCTTCTCGGCCTTTTGGCTAAGATCAAGTGTAGTATCTGTTCTTATCAGTTTAATATCTGTTACGTCCTCTATACGGGGACAACATATTAAACGGATTTTTGGCAGCAGGGGCCGAACAAGGGGCTTGCCCCATTC
>NW_024684452.1:0-399 GCF_008729295.1 Plectropomus leopardus | reverse complement strand
GCAGCACCAGATTGGCTCTAAGCTGAGTAATGGGAGCTAAAGTGTATCGATAAGTGTTCTTTGTTTTTTTTTTTGTTTTTTTTTGTTGTTGTTTTTTTTCTGTTCGAGACTGACAATAAAAGTCTGCTTAAATTTCTCAGCTTAACTCCCTGCCTGCAAGATGTTTTTGTCCTCTGCACTTCACTTTGCAACATATGATGTAACTAGAATGTTACAGTTCTAGGATGTTGTTGTTACTGAAGAATGTTACAGATGTAGAATGTTGCTGTTACTGTAGAATGTTACAGTTCTACATTTTTATGATGTAACTGTAGAATGTTACAGTTCTAGAATGTTGCTATTACTGTAGAATGTTACAGTTCTACAATGTTATGATGTAACTGTAGAATGTTAATGTTC
>NW_024684451.1:0-480 GCF_008729295.1 Plectropomus leopardus | reverse complement strand
GCCTGCTGAAAAAACGGTCCAAAAAGTCAATATTTTGACGGTTTTAATTAAAAAAATTGGATGACAAAAAAGCCATACTATAGCTCAGGGAAAAATGGTCAAAAAAGTCATCACTCTAAATGTTAAATAAAGTCATAGTACATCATGTTAAGACAGTTTAAAGTATAGCCCGCTGAAAAAACAGTCCACAAAACCAATATTTTAACGGTTTTAAGCAAAAAAAAGTTGGAGGGCAAAAAAAGCCATACTATAGCTCAGGGAAAAATGGTCAAAAAAGTCATCACTCTAAATCTCAAATAAAGTCATAGTACATCATGTTGAGGCAGTTTATAATGTAGTCTGCTGAAAAAACAGTCCACAAAGTCAATATTTGGAGCGTTTTAAGTCAAAGTATAGGATGACAAAAAAAGCCATACTATAGCTCAGGGAAAAGTGGTCAAAAAAGTCATCACTCAAAACATGAAATAAAGTCATAGTACA
>NW_024684450.1:0-369 GCF_008729295.1 Plectropomus leopardus | reverse complement strand
AATTGCCACTCAGTATACTTTACCTGATGAAGCCCACCAACCCCAAACCTGCACCATCACTCATCTGCAATGGGAATCCAAGGGGCCATGTTTACGGTCGGCCTGCCCAACTCGGAGAGTGTTGCCTGCACGCCCAAGTACAAGTTACCAGTGTAGCGGTCCTTGTACTCCTCTTGCGTTGTGTATTTAGTGACAAGGCAGACTTTTTCACCGTTGGCACTCTCGCCATTTATTTCTCATCTGGACTAACCTGGCATGGAGATTTAACACACAGTCAGTCCAGTTCGCCGTTTATACATACACATACACGGCTGCAAGAAGCAAAATGAAAAGAAAGTGCAAGTTAGCTAACATGTGTAACTTTAGCCA
>NW_024684449.1:0-227 GCF_008729295.1 Plectropomus leopardus | reverse complement strand
CATGTCCTGGCACATTCCCCACACTGCTGTCTCCCCCAAGCTCCGCCTTCCCTCCCTGTCCATCAAACTGCCAAAGAATATTTTTAAATGATTTTTAGCCCTTTTAACTATATATGTAAGCCAATAATATTCCCCATTTATGTTTTGTTGCAATTTTAAAAATTTATTTATTCCTGGTTTTTGTCATTTTAAGTATTTATTTGTGTTTTAGAGAATTGTAAATGATT
>NW_024684448.1:0-2632 GCF_008729295.1 Plectropomus leopardus | reverse complement strand
GTGTAAAATTATTTAACAGAATTATCATATATTTTAAGCTCCTGTTTTCACAGGTAATTTCTTTGTTTGTTGGGTTTTTTTGTTAGTTTTTTTTTCCTCTTTTGTTTTTTAACTTTTCCTTATTTGTTTTAAACCTTTTGTTTGTTTCTTTGTTTTTGTTTGCTATTTGAGGTCATTTCCAATGTTCTCTTTACTAATTTCTTGCTAGTTTTGGGTTCATTTCTTTTCAAGTTGCTCACGCTTTTTTTTCTCCATGTTTTTTTTTATTTTTATTTTTTTACTTATTTGTCCATGTTTCAAAGAGTTAAACAGAATATGCAAAGTGAATAATGCAACATGTTGATTGCGACACTGTGTCTGTCCTTGCTCCATCAGTAAGTGATGAGGTCACAATATTTGACAATTCGCCAGGAAGAAAGTAGGCCATCTGTTTTTCCGATCGAGTTCCTTTACCTGCCAAATAACATTTAGATTTTCAGTCAGGGCAGAGGACAGGTGTTGGGCAGGTAGGCACAAACGTACATGGAGTGGTGGTGAACTTCCCTCCACATTGGAGGCAGCTTTGAGCAGTCAGCCCGAGCACTGGCATGGATTAGCACAAACTGGAATTAACAGGGAAGGTTCGTCTCTCTGAGTGGGGAGATATAATCACCTCAGTGGCTGCTAACAATTGGCCTCTTTGTGGGCTAGCGTTACAACCTGAACGCTACGCCACTCTCACAGCTTCCACAAGCCTGCCGGACAAGCACTGTACCTTCCATTGTGTGTCCAAAAGGGCAGTGGACAGTGTTCTGCTTCCTGGCTCGGACACCTCTCCCAATGGAGAGACTTTTTTTCTTTTTTTAATGTGACTAAGCCCTGACGGGAAAAGCTCTTAAAGGCAAAGGTTACACTATAAGGGGAGTCGTTTTCTTTTCATGTGGCTGGCTGCAAATTTTTGCAAACAGCGCCTGGGCTAATGACCTGGTGGCAGACTTCTCTGATGTGGCAGAGCTGGCTTAATGTGAATTAAGAGTATCAGGGTCAACACCTGATAGGGGAGTCCGTTTTACTCCAGTCTGTGGAGAAATGTCAACTGGACAATGCTGCTGTTTGCCATCCCTCTGCCCATTCAAGTCTGATACCTCCCTAATGGGCTTAGTCTCTCAGATCGCAGAGCAAGTGGACAACATGTCCCCTGGTAAAAGCGGCTTTGCCATGTCTTTAGCCATTGGTAAATATCACTAAAGATGCTAACGACATTTTTTTGGGATCAATTTTTGTTTGCAACTTTTTTTGTAGATTATTGTATTCCTAATATATAATACCAATTCTCCTTGTATCATTACAAAATGTTATTGCACACCATTATGCCAGTTTAGTGCAATTCAAATTACATTTCATCTTAACAATGACCTGGAAGTTAAGGTATTGGCCATGCAATTCAAAATAACTTTATTTAGCCCTGTAAGGGTAATTGTATCAAAAGATAGACCTCCACAGTCTCAAGTGGACGTTTGTGCCAAATTTGAAGAAATTCCCTCAAGGTTTTCCTGAGGCATCGTGTCCAGGAGAATGGAATGGACGAAACCCAAAGAACATAATGTCTCAGGCCCAGGCTGCCACTGACATGAAAAAAAGAAGACTTGCAATTGGTAATAAATATGTATAAAGAAAAATTGGTACCTCTCGGCACAAAAGCAGCCTCCCGGCCCACTGTTATCCAAATGCATCATTTGGATTAATTTCTTATAAGTTGCACATTTATCTTAAACAATAACTTTGCTAACAGTGGCTGATGAATTCTGCCTCTTGATACATCAACTGCAGTTAATCCAGGCACTGCGATGCCCTTTAATACTGCATGCTGCAGCACATAGGATCAGTTATCATTCATTTGATTGCAAACAAAACATCTCAAAAGGTTACACACACTGAAGTGACTGCAGATCATTGAGTAGTCCCAGAGACTGACTCGCCTTTAAATGAATGGATACTTGTTTAAAGAGATAAGGTCAGGAAAAAAAAGAGACCAAGGAAAAAAGTCACAAGAGACCTGTGACAAGAGTGGACAGAGGGAAGACACAGGAGTCTCAGATAAGCGCAGGTAGAATTAGATGGGTTTTTGTATGGCCTGGCTGAAATAGTGTAATAGTTGCACTTAACTCACATTTAGTGAATATCTGCCTGCTTGATGTCCTCTTCAGTCTAGGCAGAATTTGATTCAGCGCACACAGAGTAGAAAAATATATATTTTTTTAAACTCACCCAAGACTCGTGGTAGAGGACAGTTAGCAGGTACATGGCATAGTCATGATTCTGCTGTCTCAAAGGGCAGCTCGTGGAGAGAGAGAGAAAAATAATAAAAAGGAGGAGATTCAAAACATTTGTTTGATTTTCATACATATATATTTGGGTATATGGAGCACTAAAGAAATGTTTACCTGTCAGCTGTGATGGTGAGGATATCAGTATCTTTGCAGTATCTCTCCCCAACAAGTTTGAGCATTTTCTTCCGTGCGTGCTCGTCCAGATTCAGAGTGGACAGTTTTATCTGCGAGGGCAATGACACAATAAAATCACCACAAGAGAAACATCATAGTTCAAGTTATTGTTTTTCCTCGTAAAGCTTTGCAATGTAAAGAGAATGACA
>NW_024684447.1:0-244 GCF_008729295.1 Plectropomus leopardus | reverse complement strand
CCATTAACTTCAAATGTTTCATAGGAGGATTTTTTTTGGGGGGGGGGCTTTTTCATCCATCCATCCATCTAGGGCTGGGTGATATGGAAAGAAGTCTTACCAATTTGATGTTTTTATTATCAGTCAATATCGATATATATCACGATATACATCAAATCACTATTTCTATCAAGCTTAAAGGTTTCTTTTCACTCCTAAGTGAGATATGAAGATATCATGAGGTTAATTTTGGTTTAAATATTTA
>NW_024684446.1:0-337 GCF_008729295.1 Plectropomus leopardus | reverse complement strand
AGGATAGGGAACAAGTTTCATGTGACATGAGCCCTTAAGGATCTGTCTAAGAAAGGTTAAAATCGTCATGCAATTGCAAAAATTATGAAGTGAGAATGTTGAAATTACCGATAGAGGAATTGAAATGCTATTGTATAGGTCATTTAGGAGTGTCATGTTAAGGTCATCCGTAAACAGAGACAAAAATGAGGAAATATTTTTGTATATGAGACAAAAAAGAGAGAGTGTGGGTGTTTGGTCTCTGTGACTGAGTTCAACAGGTCATGCAGAAAAGGAAAAAACAACTCCTAAAAAGGGACTGTCCTCGAAGTTGACCAATCCAGAGAAAATGCCACGC
>NW_024684445.1:0-375 GCF_008729295.1 Plectropomus leopardus | reverse complement strand
TGATAGTCCTACATGTTTTTTCAGTCCTGATTCTATCAGGTTGCCTGGAAAGAGTAAAGTCAAATCCCCTAAATGAAACAGTGGTTGATGCATATATTGATAGTCCTTTGAATTAGTCATATGCATATCAACATGACTTCTGCAACCATTAGAACAGCAGGGGAACCTGCAGTGCTGCAAAGGCACAGCATGGAGACAAACTATAAAAAAGTCAGCCCGCTCCTCACTTTGTTTAGCATAGACTACAGTTTCTGTTCTGGATTTGTTCAGTCTGAATTTTTGGTGTGTTGAATTTCATGTTGAATGTTGAAAAAACAAATCTTGTTCTTTTTTGATGATGTATTTATTTCCAGTGCCAAATAAGGTAACATACTC
>NW_024684444.1:0-540 GCF_008729295.1 Plectropomus leopardus | reverse complement strand
TACTTATCTGATGCTTGTTTTTGCATGTGGCTCACGTCAATAACTATTATGCACTATTAAAACAAAACTCTTATCCCTCATTGCAGTGTCCAAGCTCCAAAATACAGCATCCGGACCAAGCAGCTCATGCTTGAGAAGGGCCTATATCAGAGGCTTTCTCTGGACCATCCACTGCTGAAAGACTTTGCCAACTATCTAAAGAAGGATCTCAGCAATGAGAATTACAAACAGGAGGTGAGGGCCACCGTTAAACACTGTTTTTATTAGAAACTTTGTATGCAGACTAGAAGGCAATTTAACATGATCTCTTTTATTTTCAGGTTGAAAATGTTGCTCGGTATCTCTATTACAGTGCCTATCATAAGTATTCACCCCCTTTGATGTCTTACCCTTTTATTGCTTTCATAAATCAATCATGGTCAATAAAATTTGGCTCTCTTAACACAAAAATTTATTGGAAAAAACTCTTTAATGTCAAAGTGAAAACAGATTTCTATAAAGTAATGTTAATGAAAGAAAATTATATAAATAAAAATAATT
>NW_024684443.1:0-765 GCF_008729295.1 Plectropomus leopardus | reverse complement strand
GTGACAGGCGGGGATACTCACCACTATACTAACGAGGAGATGTCTGTGGGGAATAGCCCTCCACGGAGTAGACGTGGGTTCGATTCCCGGTCAGTGCAACACCTTTTGGCAAGACTGAAATTGCAGTGTCAGGTTTGTTATGTAGCACATAATTGCTTTCAAAAAAAAATTTAGGAGAAAACAGCCCAAATTTCCTTGCAGTTCCCGTGTCTAGGCTGCTCATTTCGACAGGTAAGACACACTTTGGGCCCTGACACACCGAGCCCACGGTCGTCCGACGCTCAATGTCAGACCATTGGTGAGCATTTGTTGACCTAGGTTTGGCTGTGTCTTGCACCGTTGGCTCCAGTCAGCCATTGACGGGCCTTGTCCTTGTATGGGGAAAATTCAAAAAAATCATGGTCAGGCTGAGCCTTGGAAACACATATAACCCTTACCTGGGAGGGAATAAATCTGGCAGAGTGGTGCGCAGAGAAGTACCTCCTGCTCAACATCAGCTGAACCACTGAGGCGACTGTTGATTGTAGAAAGAAGGAGGCAAAAACACAGACCCTGTCCGCATCAGTTGAGCTGAGGTGCAGCAGGTGAACAGCTGTACGTTCCTTAATATCACAGTCACTGAGAGCATATGTTGGTCATCACACATCACCATCCAGGCTAAAAGAAAAGGACAGAATAGGCTCTACATCCTACAGAAACTTGGCATGGCTACATTCTAGAGCAAGATCCTGGTTAACTTCTACAGAGGAGCAACAGAGATTATTC
>NW_024684442.1:0-515 GCF_008729295.1 Plectropomus leopardus | reverse complement strand
TGTCAGCAACTTAGAGCTGCAATCTCAACGTGCACATCCTCGGAGAAAACGGCTGCAAAACCTCAAACTACAGCTAACATCCTATTCCAGCAAATTGCACTGGGGCCTCCATGTGAGGATTCCCCCAACACCTGCGGTCAAACCTCCATCCACTGCCCATGACAAGAATCTGCAGCTGGGACCTAGACCTTTGGATTCTGGTGAGCTGTTGTCACCAAACCTTCATCTAAAGCCTTTGTCAGTAACCTGCAGCTGCAGCCTCAAGCTGCACATTTTGGCAGATGGCTGGTCAAACCTCCACCTAAAGCCTCAGTCAGCAACCCACATTTGCTGCCTCCACCTGGATATTCTGCCTCCAAACATCTATCTACGGCCTCCGTCGGTAATCTGCAGCTGCCACATACACCTGCAGATTCTGGCACACAGCCTGGGCAAACCTCCACCAAAAGCCTCTGTCAGAAACCTGCAGTTAGTTCCTGCAACTGACAATTCTGGAGGAAAACAGACAGAAAAAA
>NW_024684441.1:0-594 GCF_008729295.1 Plectropomus leopardus | reverse complement strand
TTTCATAAATATGGTGAGTAAGTACACTTTAGAATTTCTTTTAGAAAACATGGAAAACGTACTAGGAACAAATAAACTTGTATAGGTTATTAACATAAAAACATGAGTTCATAATTATGCCAATTAAGTATTTAATTACTATAATTAGGAACACGCATTTTTATGTTGGTTCCTCATAAAAAATAACTTTATCACATTATTTAAAAGGCATTTTCAAGTGTTATGTACTTTTGCGGTATTTCAAAGTAAATTTTCTAAACATTTTCTTTTTGAAGCCATATTGTGTTTCTTTGAAGATATTGGGGCAATTTTGTGTATTGTTATGTCATTTTGTGTCCTTTTTTGTCCTTTTGTGTCTCCTTGTTGTTGTTTTGTGTAGGGCAGGGTAAACAAATTGATTCATCATTGCATTGCAGTATGGTTTTTACCAATTCAATATCAATTCATAAAATCCTGAAATCGATTATTTCCATTGTAATGATGCCCCGCTCCTGTGGGGGCGGTGTGATTGCCGCCAGAGTGTGATTGACGTTGTTCAGAGGCCCCGCTTGACCCCCAAACGACATCTGTTGTTAAAATGGCAACAGTGGTGCG
>NW_024684440.1:0-753 GCF_008729295.1 Plectropomus leopardus | reverse complement strand
CAGAAATATGGTGATATAATGCTTATAGACTAAAAAAATGTAAGACAAATCAGCTCAATTGGAGGATTCATTCCTGGACTTTTCATTCTCTGTTTTCACCAAACATTAACTACGATCAAAGCAAAACTCTTTTTTTTTTCCCACCTCCCTGTGAGGAGGAGTCAATGCAAAACTCAGATATCTTCCACCTCTACATATCTGACTGCAGAGAGGAGGACAGACAACAGTGGACACACAGTTTAACATGATGGACTACAGGACAGGACTGCTGCTGTTAACTATCTGCTGGGCAGGTGAAGGTTTTTCCTGACCTTTATTTGACATATTTCCACCTGTGCTACCAAAGTAACATAACATGCATGTCTTATTTTTGGTCTTACAGGTGTTGATGGTCAGACTCTGACAGAATCTGAACCAGCGATTAAAAGGCCTGGAGAATCCCACAAATTGACCTGTACAGCCTCTGGATTTAACTTTGCTGACTACTGGATGAACTGGGTCAGACAGGCTCCTGGAAAAGGACTGGAGTGGGTTGCTATAATCAAATATGACAGTGGTGAGATCTACTACTCTCAGTCAGTTAAAGGCCGGTTCACCATCTCCAGAGACAACAACAGACAGCAGCTGTATCTGCAGATGAACAGTCTGAAGACTGAAGATACTGCTGTTTATTATTGTGCACGATACACACAGTGTATGGTGGTGGTTGAGCAGCTGTACAAAAAGAGAGGAAGGAGTAATGCTGTACAAAAA
>NW_024684439.1:0-345 GCF_008729295.1 Plectropomus leopardus | reverse complement strand
TATAACATGTAGCACAGCATCTATAACATGTAGCACAACATCTATAACATGTAACACAGCATCTATAACATGTAGCACAGCATCTATAACATGTAGCACAGCATCTATAACATGCAGCACAGCATCTATAACATGCAGCACCGCATCTATAACATGTAGCACCGCATCTATAACATGTAGCACAGCATCTATAACATGTAGCACAGCATCTATAACATGTAGCACCGCATCTATAACATGCAGCACAGCATCTATGACATGCAGCACCGCATCTATAACATGTAGCACCGCATCTATGACATGTAGCACCGCATCTATGACATGTAACACAGCATCTATAACATG
>NW_024684438.1:0-636 GCF_008729295.1 Plectropomus leopardus | reverse complement strand
ACCTGAGTATTGTTGCTGACCATGTCCATCCCTTTATGACCACAGTGTACCCATCTTCTGATGGCTACTTCCAGCAGGATAACGCGCCATGTCATAAAGCTCGAATCATATTAGACTGGTTTCGTGAACATGACAATGAGTTCACTGTCCTCAAATGGACTCCACAGTCACCAGATCTCAATCCAAGAGAGCACCTTTGGGATGTTGTGTGCAGCCGACAAATCTGCAGCAACTGCGTGATGCTATCATGTCAATATGGACCAAACTCTCTGAGGACTGTTTCCTGTACCTTGTTGAATCTATGGCACGAAGGATTAAGGCAGTTCTGAAGGCAAAAGGGGGTCCAACCCGGTACTAGCAAGGTGTACCTAATAAAGTGGCCGGTGAGTGTGTATCACCCACAGCAGGTCAAGGTTTCTGCTTTTCCTGAGAAATATCTCTACATTGCCTGGATGGTTTAGCACAAAATTCACATTCATATTCCCCAGAGGCTAACTCCTACTGACTTATACAGCGACTTTCATCAACCACCAACATGAGGTACAAATTTGTGCTTGTGAGTGACATGTCTCAAGGGTTATTGGATGAATTGCCTTAAAATTTGGCATGTCTGTATCTTCCTCTCAGGTTGAATTT
>NW_024684437.1:0-4260 GCF_008729295.1 Plectropomus leopardus | reverse complement strand
TAATCAGATTATTTTACTAAATCCATTATTATTTATTATATTTATTTTAACATTTTTATTTTATTTTTTTGTTTCTTTTATTAATTTAATTTAATTTTCATATTTTTATCACATAACATTGACAACCATAAATTCAACAGTTTTTTTATTAGATTCATTTTTATTTTTTCATGTTTATTTTTATATGTTCATTTTATGACCATAATTTTACTTTTTTAGTTTCCAATTTTATACAATGGATTTTGTAGTTTTTACAATGCCTTATACCAGGAAAAAAAATTTTCTTAATAAATTGATACATATTCTACAGTAATGTTTCTTAGTGTGACTGTTAAAGGGTTAAACCCAATGCAATTACATGTATATTTGTGTTGTACACTTATACACAGAACACATGAGGGAAATATTAACCAGATATAAACTGTAATAAATACACAGTGGGTGTTTTTTTATCCCCAAATCTAATCCAAACCCTAAAATAGCCACTAGAAGACATGCAGATTGGCCAAAGTTACCTCACTATAAAAACATGTATTCGCTCTGAACTCACTCCAATCTCTCAAAGATTGCAAAAACCGAGTCCACAGATGCTCACTTACGACAGGCAATCACATGTGTGCGGTGAGGTCTGAGAGCGAGGGAAGAGGGATTGCAATTTTAATCCACAAAACAGCACGATTCAGAAAAACGTCGGGCGAAAAACCACAAAATTGCAGATGAAACCTCACCGTAGACTGTGAAATAAGTAGGTGCTACTTATCGCTGTCACTGCTGCTCAGAGACGAACTAAACATCGACACATGGAACAGATTTTCATTCAGATTAAACCTAAAGAGGCAAAGTTTTTAATCAGTGCTATTTTGTGGGTGTTGCAGGATGCTGTACGGAAACGGCTTCAGAGAAATCCAACATCACGCCTTCAACGGGACCAAGCTCGATCAAGTGTAGGTATTTTTACACAGCGGCCTCTTTGAAAGGAGCAGCGTGAACAAAACATTCGTATGTGTGTTTTAATCAGTGTATAATCGCCTGAAACTAAAAAATACTATATTTGTTAACTTAACGCTTTGAAACCAGACACCTTTAAAAAGTATTTAAATCTTTGAACCCCAAGCAAATCGCTGCGATTTTATTTAAAAACTTGGGGGAAAAGGCAATTAGCAACTTGGGAAGAAATGTTACAAAAAATTGCAAAAAAAAAAAAAAGTAAATATAGAATATTAATTTGAAAAAGCCAGGGAAAATGTCTAGGGAATTTTTTTTTTAAAAAAAGAAACAAATTATAACAAATTTTCACAATTACATATTCAAAATTATGTTACAAAATTATTATATTTTAAAAACTTTTTCCAAGTTATTTCCTATTTTACTTATTTATTTATTTAATTTCTTGTACTTTTTACTAATTTCTAGCAAATTGTTGTGTCATATCTTCTTCTGTTGCTCATTGCCCTAAATTCCTGCTTTTGAAAGAAACTGAGCCAATGTGCTCAGGTTTTAAAGGGTTAATAAACTCATCAGATCTACACAGGGAGCCGGCCCTCCTCACTGAGTCTGCTGTCAGTCAGCACGTTTACATGATGTTCGAAAAAGCCGAATTATAGAGTTTGTCTTTAAACCTTTAAAAACTTGAGAAAATTGATGAGATTTCTTTCAAAAACCTGGGAAAAATGCAACAACAAAATCTGGTAAGAAATTCCACAAACTGCAAGAAATTAGTTAATTTATAAAATGATTTTAAAGACACACAAATGTCTTGGGAATGTAGTAATTGCATATTGAAAATTATGTCACATAACTGTAAATTTTAAGCAACATTGCTTTTTTTTTTTTACTTTGTTTTTCTTTTTTGTTTGTTTTGTTTTTACTAATTTTCAGGTAATTTTATTGTTTTTTTAAACTAATTTCTTGATTTTTTTTTGTTGTTGTTAACCGCAAGGCAAAAACAATATACAGTATATAGCAAATTATCATAGTTGAATTCTTAAAATTATGTTACAAAAGTATTATTTTGAGCACTTTTCCGGGTCATTTCCTTTTTTTAATGTTTATTTATTTTTATTTATTTTACTAATTTCTAGGTAATTTTCTTGTACTTTTTACTATAAAAACCGTGCATGTAAACTTACACAGTTAAGACTTTTAGAGATAATGTTTACAAATGGAGAATTCCTGCATAGAAAACCTTTAAAAGTCACATTTTTTTAATCTGATACAAAATCTTTCACTGGGACACCAAAATCAGTCGTTTTAGAGGTTTTACATCTCTCAGTATTTTGCCTGGATTAAACCATTTTCTGACATCTGGCATGCGTATTTCTTTCCCCAAAATTGCACTACAAAAGCAGCTGGGCTCCTCCAGGCCGTCTCATATGTACTGAAAAAGGGCCGGAGCCCAGCGCTTGATTAGTGCGCTGGAGTTCTCATGGGAAAATATGTTTCCAAAAGTGGGTATCAGGAAGTCTGCATTAAGAGCCCCCCCCCCCAAACTCTCAGTGAAACTCAACCAGAGAAACCTGTTCATAACTTCAAAATGAACATTCCTCCTGTTTTTTATGAAATCTTAAAGCCTTTCTGTGTGAACAAAATAACAAGTGACAAGTAAATGTGCATTTTGTTTTTTTAGCTTTTCCTGTTATTTTATTCAACTAATTTATTCTCTCTTTATTTGGGACTTTGTGGGAATTTTATTTTTAATTTTGAATATCCTTGTGACTAGGAGTTAAATGGAAATGGACTTGAATCAGGATGTTTTCTCTCCTCTCTTTTTCCCTTTTCTTCTCCTTCGTAATTATTGTTATTTATTATTATTAAGTATTAATAAATTTATTTGTTTATTTTACTAATATACTTTTTTTTTTAAATCATCTATCATTGTGTGCTGTCACTTGTTTACCTGGTAACTAGTCTTTTGGCCTACACTTTTATTTATTACCTTTACACGTTAAATTGTGTTGTGATTTATTATCGTCAAAACAGGCTTAAAGCAAAACTTTTGCAACTGTCTTTTTTGGTAAATCTTCTGGTTGTCAATGAAAATAAAATTTTAAAAAATAAAATAAACAAAACAAAACAAAACAAAATAAAACAAAATAAAATAAAATAAAACAAATTAAAATAAAATAAAAACAATCAATGACGCTTGACTCTAGATCTGTTCCCGACTTAAAGAAATAATTTTGCACTATATATTCAATAGCATCAGTTGCAAAAATGAGTAAGCATCACTTCCTTTTCCTCTTTTGTGGAAACGTGTTTTCTTTTTTCTTGTCGCCCGCTGGTTCAGAGTCCGGCACATTCAGGATATGAGGTATAATGGTATTAATTTAAGGCCCCTCTCGTCTTTTACAACACCTACACACATCCAGGTCCCTCTAAGAGCCTAATTAAGCCGTTGGTCTGTTCCTGGTGAGTCTTTGCACTCTGGTGTTTGTGTTGGCGGCCGATGTGCTCTGAGGGGAGAACTGATCCCAGCGCAGCTCGACCAAGACAAACACACCCCTCACAGGTCTATTATCCTTATTAGATTTAAGGGATTCGGGGGAGACGTGTAGTGAGGGTGCAGTGTATTTGAGGCCGTCACATCTTTTACTGTCTAATTTGAATCAACAAAGTGAGCGAGACCTTTTTCCTGTCATGTTTCACCTCCAGAAAGGAGAGAAAATAAACAGAGAAATGTGCGGTGATGAGGCTCGGGGAAATATTACGCCACGCCGCGCCTCTGTCAGTCTGATTGAAACGTGAAGGATAACTTTTGTCCTAATAAACTCAAATTTGTGCTTTCCTGTCCAGAGACCTGCACAGGAATAGATATCTCACCAAGATGGATGAAAGAGCGTTCGCAGGCTCCGTCAGCGGCCCCATGCTTCTGTAAGTACATCTTAGCCGCTCTTATCAACTCATCAGTTATTTTAAAGCACCACTCAGACCTAACTGCTCTTTTAAACATTAAATCCTCCTCTCGTCACACACGCTCACAGGAATTTTTATCCCTTCAAACTCCTCAGATCAGCACTGAGCTCGGTAAATTTCAATAAATCAGTAAATAAATATGTGGAACAAGTTACAAGAGGTATTGAGATGAGAAAGGCCCGTGTCTATAGATCTTTTTAAGTGTGTGACAGATAATATGATTACTGTACTGTAGTCCTTATTCAAAGACATAACCTTTATTTATTGTTTTTATTGTCACTATTTTTAATGTTTTTATTCTTTTGTTGTGTCGTTATTCTTATTTTCAGTAGTTGCAGATTTGTGATT
>NW_024684436.1:0-589 GCF_008729295.1 Plectropomus leopardus | reverse complement strand
TGGAAACTCACTACACCTGAACTCTAACCGCGTCCAGCGTGTCCTCTCATCATGTCCTCTCATCGTGTCCCCGTCACACGCGGAGCAGAGGGACGGAGGGGGGAGACGGCGGCCGCTTACACCGATGTTCAGCGGTTACTGTGAGCAGCGAGCACACTGATAAATGACAGAATTCAGATTCAGAATCAGAGACCGGATTGAGACATTTTGGTGTCCTAGAAGAGACTGAGATCACCTGAAGGACAATGAGAGCGGAGTGGCCATGCAGAGACACCGATGGAAAATGAGGACGGAGTGGACATTCGGAGACACCGGCAGAGACACTGAGAGCGGACATGGCCTGAATGCGTTCTTCTGTCGACTGCATCTCATATATCAGTCGAGGAAAAGTTGTATTAAAGGTTAAAAGTTATATAAAGCAGTTGATATCGTTATTGTTTTATCGCCCAGCCCTAAAATCCTAGAAATGTCCCTAAGTCCCAAAAGTGTCATAAAATCAAAAAAATATCTTAAAATCCAGACATTTCCTTAAATCCTAGAAATGTCCTACAATCCCAAACATTTTTAAAAATGCTAATGAAGGATAAGA
>NW_024684435.1:0-576 GCF_008729295.1 Plectropomus leopardus | reverse complement strand
CGAAGGAGGCGCTGGCCGGTTAGGATAGGGGAACTGAGCCCGTCCCCCAGAGGGTCCGGGAGGTGCACGGGCCTTCCACCGATCCCCCCCATCATCCCAGCCCCAACCCCGCTGATAGGAGCGATTGCGCCCTCTGCTGTAGCGGACCTCTGTCCACCGTCCATCCGGGACCCACGCCATCGTGCGTGTATGAGTGTCCCTTTAATGTGAGTGTGTGTGCGTGGGTGTATATGTGTGTGTGTGTGTGTGTGATTTGTCCCCTGTGCTTTGAGCTTTGTTATTTATTAATAAATTTTGTATGTGCTATTTTTTATAAGATCAATATGAAATGAAAGAATGTATTTATTAATAAAATGAAAACCCAAAAAAAAGAAAAGTAAAAAAGAAAAAAGATTTAGTTTTTAAATGAAAATAAAAAAAGAATTTATTTTTGTGGCAAAGAAGCCGAAATAGTGTGTGCCTGCGGCGACGTTTCGACCCAGAGAGGGTCTTCTTCAGGCCAAGGCACACAGAAAGTTAAGAAAAAAAAGAGTAAATTTGTCTGCTGGAGCTTAGAGTGAGAGCTGTGTTCTCTTG
>NW_024684434.1:0-547 GCF_008729295.1 Plectropomus leopardus | reverse complement strand
GCCAAGACACGCCATAGCATAGAATGTTGCGAAAATGGCCAAAAACAACATTTTATGGCATGTCGAAGAAATTTAAAAAAAGCAAGGCTATAGTATGGCGAAAAAGTCAAAAAATGGAGTGTCCCAAAAACGGATGAAACCAGCTGAAAACTGTGTAAAATAGCCTGCCAAATCACGCCATAGCATGGAATGGTGCAAGAACTGCCAAAAACAACAATTTATGGCATGTTGAAAAAATGAAAAAAAAGCAAGGCTATAGTATGGTGAAAAAGTAAAAAAATGGGGTGTCCTTTGACTTCTCCAGTGCTTTCAACACCATCCAGCCTGCCCTGCTCAGGGGAAAGCTGGAGGGAGCCGGGGTCGACCGTCACCTGGCTGCCTGGACCATCGACTACCTCATCAACAGACCGCAGTACGTGAGGCTCAGCAACTGTGTGTCTGATGTGGTAGTCTGCAGCACGGGGGCTCCACAGGGTACAGTGCTCTCCCCATTCCTGTTTACACTGTACACATCAGACTTCACCCACAATACTGACAGCTGCCACAT
>NW_024684433.1:0-436 GCF_008729295.1 Plectropomus leopardus | reverse complement strand
GTTATTTTCAAGGCAGAACATGAAGAAAGGGCGCTAACAGGCGCAGCTAATTATTATCTTTTTTTTTTTTTGGCGCTCTAAGCGACCTCCTATATCACCTCTGCCAAGGGCCGCCCTGGACAGCATATTTCCTCCTTGTTCACTGATGATCTAAATAAGTCGCTAAATGTTTCTCCTGCTGCGTTTTTTTGAAACAACGCCGCTGAGAGGGTCCGAAAAGCCGCTAAATAGCGATAAAGTCGGCACGTTAGTAGTCCTCTCCTCCCGTCACCCTGGGACCTTAGATCATCTTGTTCATTTATTTGTTTGAAACCATGGCAACACGGGCCAAAACAAAGCAATCTAAGCTTATTATTATCGGTTCTATTTATCAGCCGAAAGTTGTATAGTTGGAATTATCGGTATGACATCATGAGTCCCATTTTCGGGCGATAAG
>NW_024684432.1:0-227 GCF_008729295.1 Plectropomus leopardus | reverse complement strand
GGCCGCTTGGATTCCCATTGCAGATGAGTGATGGTGCAGGTTTGGGGTTGGTGGGCTTCATTGCACCATCAGGTAAAGTATACTGAGTGGTAATTCCACCACCACACACACACAAGTTTCTCTAGAGAAGCTGTTGTTATGGCTTTTTTGTTCAGTGCTATGTCCTTTTCTGGTTATGTTTGATAGAGGGCGCACTATTGTGGATATAGTGGTTGTAACATTGCAAC
>NW_024684431.1:0-220 GCF_008729295.1 Plectropomus leopardus | reverse complement strand
AAGGAGAGAGAAAAGTACTGGATATTATTTTTTTAAATGAAAAAAAATCTATATATTTTTAAAAGTTATACTTATTATAATGACATATTTTAAATTGTTTCCTTATTTTTAGCACTTTTTTCAGTTCATTTCATTTAAAACGTCTGCATGTTACACGCTCAAGATCCCTCTGCGTCTGCATGTTACGCTCTCGGGATCCCTCTGCGTCTGCATGTTACGC
>NW_024684430.1:0-551 GCF_008729295.1 Plectropomus leopardus | reverse complement strand
CAAAATATTTTGCATAAACTATCAAAAACAGCATAAAATTGCATACTCAAAACAATGACCGAAAAAAAAGTCATACTATAGTATTGCCTTTTTGGTGAAAAATGTCAAAATTTAAAATGTCTTAAAAATACTTAGAATCCACCTTAAATGGCGTGCCGAGACATGCCATCGCAAAATATTTTGCATAAACTATCAAAAACAGCATAAAATTGCATACTGAAAAAAACGGGTGAAAAAGTCATACTATAGTATTGCCTTTTTGGTGAAAAATGTCAAAATTTAAAATGTCTTAAAATCATTTGGAATCCACCTTAAATAGCGTGCTGAGACATGCCATCGCAAAATATTTTGCATAAACTATCAAAAACAGCATAAAATTGCATACTGAAAACAATGACCAAAAAAGTCATACTATAGTATTGCCTTTTTGTTGAAAAATGTCAAAATTTAAAATGTCTTAAAAACACTTGGAATCCACCTTAAATAGCGTGCCGAGACATGCCATCGCAAAATATTTTGCATAAACAATCAAAAACAGCATAAAATTGCAT
>NW_024684429.1:0-847 GCF_008729295.1 Plectropomus leopardus | reverse complement strand
ATTTTACACTATGGTCTGCTGTTCCTCTTTACCTGGAGGTCCAGTTCGTCCTCACTCTCTCCACTCTGTCCATGTCCGAGTAGAAACTTCCTCCTGCTGCTTGGGGTGTCATGTTTGGGTAGAAGGTTCCTTCTCCAGCTGAAGGGGAGTTTCCACCCCTCTGCATGTAGTTTCCTGTCACTGTTTGGTCAGACAGCTGCAGGTTCATAAATATGTTAAACATGCTCATTAACCAGGATGCAGCCGTTAATTTCCCTCTGGGGTATGAACAGCTTGGGTTAGGATCTGGGTGCGAGTTTCCATCCTGGGCTCGTAAGTCATAATATAGCATGTTGAAAAAATGGCTGAAAACAACATACAATAGCTTGTAGAGACATGTCATAGTATACATATGTCAAAAAGAAGGCCAAAAATGCCATGATAAAGCATGTCCAAAAAACAGTTTCATGTTCTGGGCCTGTTTCTCCGATATGCTATACTATGACATGTCTCTACAAGCTATAATATGTGTTTTTCAGTCATTCTTTCAACATGTCAAAATTTGAGATTTTTGGACATACTACATTATGTTGTTGTTGTTCAGCATTTTTTTTCGACATGCTATATTATGACATTTTTGGCCTTTTTTTCCAAAATGCTGTACAATGACGTGTCTCTACAAGCTATAATATGTGGTTTTCAGCCATATTTTGACATGTCAATATGTGAGATTTTTTTTACCTTACTATACTACGTCATTTTCAGCCATTTTCTTAACATGCTATATTATGACATTTTAAACCTTTTTTTCGACACATGTATACTATGACATGTCTTTACAAGTAATTGTATGTCGTTGTCAGCTATT
>NW_024684428.1:0-320 GCF_008729295.1 Plectropomus leopardus | reverse complement strand
CCAGTGCTTTCAACACCATCCAGCCAGTGCTGCTGGGTGAGAAGCTGTGTGGGATGGGTGTTAGTGGCTCTGTGATCTCCTGGATTACTGACTACTTGACAGGCAGGCCACAGTTTGTCCGTCTGGGCAGTGTCGTGTCTGATGTGGTGGTCAGTGATACAGGAGCTCCGCAGGGGACTGTGCTCTCGCCTTTCCTCTTCACGTTATACACCACTGATTTCCAGTACGACTCCGAGTCATGCCACTTGCAGAAATTTTCTGATGACTCGGTGGTTGTTGGGTGTATAAGAGAGGGAGAGGAGGGGGAGTACAGGTCTCTG
>NW_024684427.1:0-259 GCF_008729295.1 Plectropomus leopardus | reverse complement strand
GTGTGTGTGTGTGTGTGTGTGTGTGTGTGTGTGTGTGTGTGTGAGACTCCTTCCTCGCTCGCTCCTCTTCTTCTCTGGTATAAATTATGTGTCACTCGTCTCCCAGAGCTGTGATGAGCGTCTGATTTGCATAATCCAGTTAGAGGAGTCAAATGGCGCTGTCTGCTAGCAGATTTGGCATGGTAGCCCCAACGCTAGCTTCATTAGCATGGACCATTACAGCCTGGATTTAGCCTGACAGAAACACACACACACACAC
>NW_024684426.1:0-1203 GCF_008729295.1 Plectropomus leopardus | reverse complement strand
GGCTGGAACTAGTAAATGCTTGTAATTTTTTCTTAAAAAAATAACAGTTGGTGCTAATTAATTTCCTTTCCTTACTGAATGTTGGAGCTTTCCTTGATACATTTATAGACATTTAATTTGTGATAGTTACCTCCCCAATATTTTGACAGCAAATATCAAATAAAAAAAATATAATCAAGATCTCACATTAATATGATACAGTAGCCTATATTTGTTATAATGTATGCTTAATTTATATGCACAGATATACTTTAAAATTATTATTTCATGTTATCTTCCAGGAAAGCAATGCATTAATCTGCACACTTTAAATGTTCTAATTATCTAACAAAACATCAAATGACTTCATTATTTCTATAATCACCATCCCAGTTTTTCCCATAAATACTCTGAAAATCAAATGCCCAGCCATGCAGGTCAAACACCAGCTTCCATAACTTTCCCACTCGTTTTTCTTTAATGTTCACTGCGCTGTACTTTCTCTGGTGGACGGAGAGCTTGACCACTCGGAAAGGTCTGAGCCTATAGTTAGAAGGCCGCGGGAGGAAACAGGCGCTGGTCCTGCTGCTTTATCTGGACCGGTCAGATATCCGGATAGGAAACAACCGGAAGGCTGCTGCCGCTTTGGAGCACTACGAACTACGGAAACAAGGCCTGATAAATGGCTGTATTATATGCTATTGGAGCGAACAGACGCTGGAATAAAACGCACGTATATTTTGTGTGAAGCGGACAGCTGTTTGCATGCGCGGTCTGCAGGTCAGCATCGACAGATAAAAACCTGTTTGTCAAAGCGACGCAGACTCACGCCAGCCCGCGTGCGTCAACTAAACAGACTGATCAGGTGAAGAGAAAATGTTTTTTCCCCCGAAACTACTTTTAATGGTTGACTATAATTATAATCACAATATGCTAATTATAATTTCTCTGTCAGCGAGTTATAATACTTTGCTCACCGGTAACCTTTTGTCGATTGACCTTTTTTTTAATCCCTTAAACGAGTGTGAAGTTGCGTGAATTTTTCTCGTGCGTTTTCATAGGCCTATTAGATTAAACCATATATCTTTCAGTGCAAAATTAGGCTTTCGTCATGATAAACAGTGCTGCTGTTTCTATTTTCTATATCCTTGCTTTTGCAAGGTCTGTTGGTCTAGGCTTCCATGTAAATAACACAATTTCAAACCATTTCCACGACTCCCAGAA
>NW_024684425.1:0-717 GCF_008729295.1 Plectropomus leopardus | reverse complement strand
TGGGCATGCTAAAATATGATGTTATTAGTTGTTTTTAGTCCTTTCTTCAATATACTACACTATATCGTGGTTCAGTATGCTATTTTATGTTGTTTTCAGACCTTTTTTTGACATTTCAGATTTTGACATTTTTCGCCACACTATAGCATGCGATTTTTGGTCATTTTTTTGACATGCTAAAACATGATGTTTTTGGTTGTTTTTAGTCCTTTCATCCACATGCTACACTATAACATGTCTTAACATGCTTTTTTATGTTGTTTTCAGGCCATTTTTTGACATGTCATATTTTGACATTTTCACCATACTATAGCATGCGATTATTGGTCATTTTTTTGACATGCTAAAACATGATGTTTTTGGTTGTTTTTAGTCCTTTCTTCCACATGCTACACTATAACGTGTTTTAATAAGCCATTCTATGTTATTTCGGGCCTTTTTTTGACATGTCATATTTTGACATTTTTCGCCATACTATAGCATGCGATTTTTGGTCATTTTTTTGACACGTTAAAACATGATGTTTTTGGTTGTTTTTAGTCCTTTCTTCGACATGCTACACTATAACATGTCTTAACGTGCTATTTTATGTTGTTTCAAGGCCATTTTTTGACAAGTCATATTTTGACATTTTCACCATACTATAGCATGTGATTTTTGGTCATTTTTTTGACATGCTAAAATATGATGTTTTTGGTTGTTTTTAGTCCTTTCTTC
>NW_024684424.1:0-222 GCF_008729295.1 Plectropomus leopardus | reverse complement strand
ACCATTTAAAATAGCTTGCCGAGAAAAGTCATAGCAAAAAAAGTTGGTAAAACGTCCAAAACATCAAAATATAGAATGTAGAAAAAAACTGCAAAAACAGACTATATTATGGCAAAAAATGTCAAAATATGACATGTCCAAAATACTGCTGAAAACAATTTAAAATAGCATGCCGAGATACGTCATAGCAGAGGAGTTGCAAAAACGCCCAAAAACACCAAA
>NW_024684423.1:0-296 GCF_008729295.1 Plectropomus leopardus | reverse complement strand
ACCACGATCCGACGTGACGTGACGTGACGTGACGGTCAAAAAACTGTTTGCTCTCTCATTCAGCAGCACACCTGCTGAGTAATTACGTCTTGCTCTATTTAATCATTCCTGCCCACACAGTGCAGAGCGCCACCTACTGTGGCTTCCAGACAAACAAAAAAAAAATAAACACAAATACACATAACCCAAAAAATGGCTCTAACACGCCGGCCCCTAATTGTAAATGACAGCTGACATTACAATTACCTTCAAAATTTAATTACAGAGCCATTATCCCAATAACACACAAAAAAAAA
>NW_024684422.1:0-387 GCF_008729295.1 Plectropomus leopardus | reverse complement strand
GAAGGGACTTCATAAAGGGCCTATAGCCCAATCTCTGCATAAAAAGGGCTTAAATGTAAAATCTTGAATTTGTTGGAACTTTAGGCCACGTTTACACATGGAGAAGTCCTCGTATATACGGATCCACAAAAATAACCCAAAAATACTGTAGTATGTATGCCAAACCAGTAGTTAGCGATGTAACTTTGTAATGACACACCACCAAGAACACCACGAGCATGCATGAAGGGCGCAGTGATGTCACCGTTCTCACAGGATCCGTGCATTGCTAGTTTACACAGCGACAGAGTGGGTTGCATTTTCAAAAATTACACTCTGAAACCCAGTTTCAAAAGAGCGCGTTTTCAGGCGCCCAAAACGCTATTGTCATGTGAACGAAGGGCCAAA
>NW_024684421.1:0-206 GCF_008729295.1 Plectropomus leopardus | reverse complement strand
TGTGTGTATTGATAAATTAGTGAGTGTGTGTGTTTGTAGCTATAATACAGACACTCAAATCCTCTATGCTTAATTAACATAAACCCATATAAAAATCTGTATTTTGTTATGCTGTGGTCCTTGCAAAAATAAAATCATGCCTTATATGTACTTCAAGATATTTTTAGTTGATTCAATGGTGTGTGTTTGTGTGTGTATATGTGTTT
>NW_024684420.1:0-216 GCF_008729295.1 Plectropomus leopardus | reverse complement strand
CCTTCCGTAGTTCATCCGCGAAGGCTTGAAACGAAACACAGGCGGGTGTACCTCTGTCCCATTCTGCTGTTCCCCATAGTCGTGCTCGGCCAGTGAGATGATTAATGGCGAAGGCCACTTTGGCGCCCTCCGTGGCGAACGTGTGTGGCTGCAGAGCAAACAGGATGGGGCAGTTTGTCAAAAACGGATTGCAGCCCTCTGGATCTCCAGCGTAGC
>NW_024684419.1:0-414 GCF_008729295.1 Plectropomus leopardus | reverse complement strand
CCAGTCGGGGTCTCGAGCACTAACGGAACATAAAGTGGAGCCAGGTTTGTTATTTTCACTCACATATGCGCTGTACGACTGTTCCTCAAACACAGGTGGGTTGTCGTTGATGTCTGCTACAGATAACTGAACAGTTTTAGAGGAGGACAGAGGTGGAGAGCCCTCGTCAGTGGCAGTGATTGTAATATTGTAATCAGACACTACTTCGCGGTCCAGTTGTCCCGTGGTCACCAGAGAATAATAGTTTTTAATAGAAGGAACCAACTTAAAAGGGACGTTTTGCTGAATGGAGCAGCGGACCTGTCTGTTATTCTCAGAGTCTCTGTCTTGCACATTAATGATGCCCACCTCTGTACCAGGTGACACGTTCTCAGGTATGGGATTGTTGACAGATTTAAGATAAATCAACGGGGC
>NW_024684418.1:0-254 GCF_008729295.1 Plectropomus leopardus | reverse complement strand
TTATTTTCCTTGTTATTTGATAATTCTGTATTGACTGGCTCCCTTTTTACTAAAAGATCATTTTCAAGTTATTTTCTTAGCACCCTTTATTGTTTTTTGTTGTTTTTTTTTTTTTAATTTGCAGAACATTTCATACCAAGTTGCTAATTGCCTTTTTCCCACGTTTTTGAAAGAATTCAAATCAATTTGCTCTGTGTTCAAGCGGTTAATGCTTGTAAAAAGCATCTGAGGGCAGCACAAGAAAGCTGATGTTG
>NW_024684417.1:0-551 GCF_008729295.1 Plectropomus leopardus | reverse complement strand
ATACTATACTATTGCCTTGGTCGCCATTTTTTGGACATGCTAAATTTTGAGGTTTTTGGACTTTTTTTGACCTTTATTTTCACTTTGTATACTTTAACGCGTCTCTACAAGCTATTCTATGTTGTTTTCAGCCATTTGTAGGAGCAGTCAATTTTTGACTTTTATCGCCATACTATACTATTGCCTTGGTCGCCATTTTTTGGACATGCAAAATTAATAGGTTTTTAGCCCTTTTTGACCTTTATTTTCACTTTGTATACTATAACGCGTCTCTACAAGCTATTCTATGTCGTTTTCATCCATATTTAGGAGCGGTCAAATTTTGACTTTTTTCGCCATACTATACTATTGCCTTAGTCGCCATTTTTTGGACGTGCTAAATTATGAGGTTCTGAGCCTTCTTTTACCTTTATTTTTCACTTTGTATACTATAACGCGTCTCTACAAGCTATTCTGTGTTGTTTTCAACCATTTTTAGGAGCGGCCAATTTTGACTTTTCTTGCCATACTATACTATTGCCTTGGTCGCCATTTTTTGGACATGCTAAATT
>NW_024684416.1:0-776 GCF_008729295.1 Plectropomus leopardus | reverse complement strand
AGAAATGACAATAATGGGCAATATAAGTGAAGTAACAGAGAAAATTTTTTAACCTACATTCTTAAATGCAAAACATGGCTCGTTGGTCTAGGGGTATGATTCTCGCTTAGGGTGCGAAAGGTCCCGGGTTCAAATCCCGGACGAGCCCTGGGTTTAAAACTAATAGGGTTAAAGGTCACAAAAACACACAACATGCAATTTACTGTACTAACAGCCACCATGCAGCATATGAACTGTCAAGTGCACAAATACAATCTCAATAGTAGAATTATATTTAGTTTAATAAGGTTTATATTAGCCTATTTAAGAAATCATCTGAATCTTTTATAAAACAAGTTCAAGAAAATTAAAAAAATAAATATAACTTTTTTCGGTATAATGTGTGGCTCGTTGGTCTAGGGGTATGATTCTCGCTTTGGGTGCGAGAGGTCCCGGGTTCAAATCCCGGACGAGCCCTGGATTTAAAACCAATGGGGTTAGCAGTCTGAAAGAAGGCAGGCAGGCAGCTGCACCATATACACTGTTAACTGCACCAACTCAGTTTCAGTGATAGAATTATTATTAGTTTATATTAGCCTATTTAAGAAATCATCTGAATCTTTAATAAAAACAAGTTCAGGAAAATTAAAATAATAAATATAACTTTTTTCAGTATAAAGTGTGGCTCGCTGGTCTAGGGGTATGATTCTCGCTTCGGGTGTGAGAGGTCCCGGGTTCAAATCCCGGACAAGCCCTGCACTTAAAACCAGTGGGGGTAACAGTCTAGAAGAAACAAC
>NW_024684415.1:0-2472 GCF_008729295.1 Plectropomus leopardus | reverse complement strand
AAAAAAAAAAAAAAAAAAAAAAAAACATAATCTATTTCAGTGGATGGTGTGATGTTATGGTGAGGACTGAGGGATGAAAAACAAAAAGCTCTGTAGTTACACACCAAGAAAGAGGAAGCACAACAGAGCGTTTGATTTCCACAAAAGACAACAGCAAATTATCTGGGGGACTGCGAGGAAGAAAAATGAGACAAAAAGGTTTCTGAATCAAAATTTTTTTTTCTGAGAAGGGGGGTAAAAAAAATCATCCCGCTGCTTTAATTAACGCTTGCAGAAAACAAAGCAGTCGTTTTGCTTTGATGCGTTGGAGTTTTCATGCCTGTTATTCCAGCTGAAGCGCTTCTCCCTGCGCTTGTTTCCCATGGCTCCGTCATGATTCCAGCGCTAACACGCTCCAACACTCGGCTCAGCACAGAGCGCCGCCTCACTCATTCACCATGTCTCACATCCTTCTGGAAAAAAAAATAGAGCAAAGATTAAATGCAGAAAAAAATATGCACTGCAAAATCTGACAAGTTGATCTTACTTCAAATAATCTTGTAAACCGATTGAAAAAGGAAAGTAAATATAACTATTAATCTTAACCCTCTCTGGTTCCGTGTAGCCTCAAGGTAACGTAACCATTTTTTGCTGTTTACACTCACATAATGCATCCTCATCTATGTTGCAGTACTTTAAATAAATGTGCCAGGGCCCCAAAAAAACATTGGCATGGTTTATATTGTAATCTGACTTTCTAGAGGTCATGTTGATTCCCTTTGCGGGGGCCTTACTTGCACAGTTCAGCTCCAATTCTCCTCAAAAATGGTCTGAACACGTCTTCTTCTGTCATTTCACTATCTGGAAAAAACTGATTCACAATTAAAAGCAACGCCGTACATTAATAAAAACCTACCCTGTTTCCTTTAATTCTATTTACCTGATTAGATTAAGGTGTGTATGATGAATATTGGGGCAGAAATTGGGAATATTCATGTTTAAAAAAAGTTACTTTTCATTTTATAAAATTGAACAAAATTGGGTAGGATTTGATAAGTGTTCACTTCCTCTTACTCCTTTTTGGACAGGAAGTACGACATTTGTTTACTCAATATGTCCAATGGGCTTCAGGTGTTGTTTTTCTTGCTTATATTTTATTTTGTTCTCCTATTATATTTGGCATTTTCGAAATAAAGATCTAACTAATTAACTTAAGTCTATTTCATGATAAAAAACCCAAAACATTACAGCTATTTTTTTAATCAACTGTCATTATCATGTGTACCATAGAGGGTTAATTTATGTTTAATTTTTATCTTAAGTATTAAGTTAACGTAAAAATTTAGTTGTATTTACTACATTTTGTGAAGTTGTTGCAACTTAAAAATGACAAGTAAAATTACCTTGTTCTTTTAAAGTGTTTGCTGATTCAGTCAAACAAGTTAGTCTGACTTAACTTCATGACAAACTGGATTTGGCCAGTGATGACATTAGGAGATCTGTGAGTTCTGTTTTAACATGTTTAAGAATATATGACTGATACAAATATAGCACTGTAAACTTGGTTTACTGATGGTTTTACTGAAGTAAAAAATAGACTGATTGATTGAATAAAACTTATCCTTTTTAAGTTGCAACAACGTCACAAAATTAGTTAAATATAACTAAATTGGTCTCGCTGCCTGATTTTAAAGCTCTCCATAAGTAAAGGGTAAATGATTCAGTTTGTGCTTGTCATTGTGCGCAGATGTTTTAATATTTCTACATGTTACAGTATACTCCCGTATGTTTTTATTATGGCTATGGTTTTTAACTTTTTCTTATACTGTCATCTTGGCCAGGCCACCCTTTAAATCGTTTAGGTCAACAGGACTTACCTGGTTAATTATGTGTTAAATAAAATAAAATAAAAATAAAAATAAGATTTTTTTTTTCAGTTGGTATAAAGTACACAAGTCAAGCGTGATAGTTATATTTAATCACATTTTTCAAGGCAATGGGCATCCTAGATTTGTTTTTAAAGTCAAATTAACTTGTCAGAATTTACAGTGTTTAAATTTAAATCTAAAAAAAGATTATCACCAGGGTCACTGCGGAACAGGATGCTTGCTCCAAAATTGGGATGCAGGGCTTTAGCAACATGAGGAAGATGGCATTCATTCATCGCCATTTCAAATATGATAATAATGACTTAAATCATAGCAGCTTTTATCCCTATACACACTATAGATTATTATTATATTACAAAGTCATTGGAAACAGGAAGACAAGGCTCTTTATTTTCATATGCAAACATAAAAGAAAATTTGTTTTTTTCCTGTGGCTGCCACTGGCCCTTTCTCTATGACTCACCATAAAGTAAAGGCTTTTAGAACTTGTGCACTCAGTAGAGGAGTGTTGTGTTTTTGAGTGTTCTTTTATCCTTGACTCCAGTAGAGCATCTGCAAACAGACTTTTAACAGACAAGAGGAGATGCTCACTGGTGTGGGCACG
>NW_024684414.1:0-469 GCF_008729295.1 Plectropomus leopardus | reverse complement strand
GTTATTTTGTTAAAAAACACAAAAGCAAAGTGGAATTGCAATTTAAAAAAAGGGGGTATCAAATGACTCAGTGTGTGAGACAGTGTGTGTGTGTGTGTGTGTACAGCCACAGGTGTGTGCGTGTGTTGCTGTGTGAGTGTTACTGTGTGTGTGCGTTTGTGTGTGTGTGTGTGTGTGTTGCAGCCACAGGTCGAGTAACGAGCTGTGTGTGTGAAGTTGTTTTAAGACAAGCTGAGAGACTTTGAACTTCAGGTTTGTAACTTCCTGCTTCCTTCAGTCGCCTCCCAAAAACATCGTTATGAACCCAAGTGGAAACACGTGTCGCTGCTCCCTGACCTCCATTAGACCGAGCCGCCACCCCGACTCAGGATCACTCAGACCAGCTGATCTGATCTGATCTGATCTGATCTGAGCTGATCTGAGCTGATCTGATCTCTGCTGATCTCAGCTGATCTGATCTCTGCTGATC
>NW_024684413.1:0-537 GCF_008729295.1 Plectropomus leopardus | reverse complement strand
TGAACAGCATGTTCAGGCTGTTTATAGTATAGCCTGTTGGAAAAATGTTCTAAAAAGTCAATATTTTGAGCATTTTAGGCCAAAGTTTAGTATGGACAAACACGCCATACTATAGCTCAGGGAAAAATGGTCACAAAAGTGATCCTTCGAAACGCTGAAAAAAGTCACTGAACAGCATGTTGAGGCTGTTTATAGTTTAGTCTGTTGAAAAAATCATCTAAAAAGTCCATATTTTGAGTGTTTTAGGCCAAAGTTTAGTATGGAGAAAAACGCCATACTATAGCTCAGGGAAAAATGTTCAAAAAAGTGATCTCTCCAAATACTGAAAAAAGTCATTGAACAGCATGTTGAGGCTGTTTATAGCATAGCCTGTTAGAAAAATATTCTAAAAACTCAATAATTTGATTGTTTTAGGCCAAAGTTTAGTATGGAGAAAAACGCCGTACTTTAGCTCAGGGAAAAATGTTCAAAAAAGTCATCCTTGGAAATGCTGAAAAAGGTCATAGAACAGCATGTTGAGGCTGTTTATAGTATAGC
>NW_024684412.1:0-377 GCF_008729295.1 Plectropomus leopardus | reverse complement strand
GTACTCTGTACTCTTCCTGCTCAGGTACTCTGTACTCTGTACTCTACCTGCTCAGGTACACTGTACTCTACCTGCTCAGGTACTCTGTACTCTACCTGCTCAGGTACTCTGTACTCTGTACTCTTCCTGCTCAGGTACTCTGTACTCTTCCTGCTCAGGTACTCTGTACTCTTCCTGCTCAGGTACTCTGTACTCTTCCTGCTCAGGTACTCTGTACTTTGTACTCTGTACTCTACCTGCTCAGGTACTCTGTACTCTACCTGCTCAGGTACTCTGTACTCTGTACTCTACCTGCTCAGGTACTCTGTACTCTGTACTCTTCCTGCTCAGGTACTCTGTACTCTTCCTGCTCAGGTAGAAATGGTTGTTGTATTTTC
>NW_024684410.1:0-770 GCF_008729295.1 Plectropomus leopardus | reverse complement strand
TGGGAGAAACTGAAAGTATAGAGCCGAGTTAGAAAGAATCAGAGCAACGTGTATCTGAGAATGAAGCCGTCCAGCATCATTCCTTTGTGATATCAATCACTAGAAGATATATAATGTCAGGGCAGATTTTTAAATAGCCGAAGTACCCAACATGGGCAAGATTATGTCAGTTACAGGTTCTGGTTGTCAGTTTTGATCGTTTTTCGATTAATTGCCCAGCACTACTCTTTGAAAAATATTGTTCTCATTCTTACATTTTATTGCAACTTGACCACGGGTCCGGATAGGACAAAGTTTTGGTCTGGATCCGGACCACGGTCCGCTAGTTGGTGATGCCTGACTTACAGGTACATATGATGAATCAGTGGTATGGGCGCTTTGAATAGCCGCCTCTGTGGCTATTGGTCCGACTGCTCCAGGTCCGCGCGCTGGAGCAGTCGGACATGTTTGCGCGCATGAGCGGCCGTAGCATATATCCACGCGCCGGAGCAGTCTGACATGTTTGCGCTAGAGCGGGCCGTACCACATATCCGCGCGCCGGAGCAGTCGGATATGTCGGATTTATTTACTTAAAAGGAGTTTCCTAACAAATGCTCTTATTTTAACCCCAACCACGATCATTTGCCGTCTTCAAATGCGGTCATGTTAAACACAGTGATGAAAATGAGTCCATATCTTGAATAACTAACCTTGGCCTCATACAGGGCCGTTGTGTCTTTTTTGCTTTCTTAGAATTTATAAATTCAGAATAAATACAAGAATACAAGGAA
>NW_024684409.1:0-353 GCF_008729295.1 Plectropomus leopardus | reverse complement strand
CATCCTGTGGTATGCTGATGGGGCCTTCGGAGTGCTTACCTTCCACCGTATGTCAGGATGGAGGGTGTCAGATACTAACACTTTCCCGTGGCTTAAGAAGCCAGAGCGTGTTTGCAGACATCCCCAGGGAGTATAAGTTAAGTTAATTAACAACCCTCTGTTGGATGTTTTGGGTTCGTAAAACAGTGTCTCTTGACATGTCCCCCACTTGCCCAGGGGACATTGAGCTCTGGAGTTCCTCTGAGGGACAAATGTAATGACCACGCCAAGGCAGTCCACTACAGGGGCTGACAAGGAGGAACACGACCAACGCTTGGATGCGGTGCTATGTACCATCAAAGCTTCAGGTCTCA
>NW_024684408.1:0-227 GCF_008729295.1 Plectropomus leopardus | reverse complement strand
GGAGACAGAAACCACTGCAGGTCATTAACATTATTACATCATTATTACATAAAACATCATTAACGTTTTCCTCCCCTGAGCTCTCAGATCACTTCCTGTCTGCAGGCGGCAAGTTCTGATTGTTAGCAAAAAACAAGCAGATCTGATGCTCCGCTAACGGCTGCACACGGAGGTTCAGGTCTCTGCACACCGACACACGGAGGTTCAGGTCTCTGCACACCGACACA
>NW_024684407.1:0-370 GCF_008729295.1 Plectropomus leopardus | reverse complement strand
TTTTTTTGGGTCATTTTTTCGACATGCCATATTTTGTTGTTTTTCGCCGTTTTTGCAACATTCTTTGCCATGGCGTGTCTCTGCACGCTATTTTATGCAGTTTAAAGTTGTTTTGACATGTTCTTGAGACACGTCATTTTTTGACGTTTTTCGCCTTACTATAGCCTTGCTTTTTTTGGGTTATTTTTTCGACATGCCATATTATGGTGTTTTTGGCTTTTTTTGCAACGTTCTTTACCATGGTGTGTTTCGGTACGCTATTTCATGCAGTTTAAAGTTGGTTTTTAATGTTTTTGAGACACGTCATTTTTTGACTTTTTTCGCCTTACTATAGCCTTACTTATTTTGGGTCATTTTTTCGACATGCCAT
>NW_024684406.1:0-849 GCF_008729295.1 Plectropomus leopardus | reverse complement strand
ATCCTCACTATCACCATCATCATCATCATCATCATCATCATCATCATGATCATCATTCTCATCATCACCATCACCACCATCATCACTATCATCATCACCATCACCATCATCATCATCATCATCCTCATTATCACCATAGTCATCATCATCATCAAAATCATCATCATCATCATCATCACCATTACACCATCATTATCATCACCATCACCACCATCATCACCGCCATCATCACCCTCATCACCATCATCATCACCATCATCATCACCATCATCATCATCCTCATCATCACCATAGTCATCATCATCATCATCATCATCATCATCATCATCATCACCATCACCATTACCACCATCATTATCATCACCATCACCACCATCATCACCATCAACATCATCACCATCATCACCATCAGCATCACCATCACCATCAAATCACCATCACCATCACCATCACCATCACCATCACCACCATCATCATCATCACAATCATCATCACCATCACCATCATCATCGTCATCATCGCCATCATCACCATCAACATCACCATCATCACCATCATCATCACCATCATCATCACCGTCATCAGCGCCATCATCACCATCAACATCACCATCACCATCATCATCACCGTCATCAGCGCCATCATCACCATCAACATCAACATCACCATCATCACCATCACCATCACCATCACCATCACCATGACCATCACCATCACCACCATCATTACCATCATCATCGTCATCATCACCATCACTATCATCATCATCATCATCACCATCACCATCATCACCATCACTGACCCATTCGAGTGAAAAGTTCCACCTGTTCCCAAAACAGGTTGAAGTTT
>NW_024684405.1:0-222 GCF_008729295.1 Plectropomus leopardus | reverse complement strand
GGGGATCAGGCGAAGAGAGCAGGTCGGGGACAGGCAGGGTCGGCTTTGGAAGATCAGGCAGGATAACGCTGGAAAGTCTGGCATAACGCTGAAGAACAATCTGGCGATGAGTGTGTGTGTGGTGGAGGCTTATATCCTGGGTTGATTACTGATGAGCTGCAGCTGTGAGGTGAGAGAGCAGAGCAGGCAGAGTAGGTGGGTGTGGCCAGCAGGTAGAGTGAG
>NW_024684404.1:0-1079 GCF_008729295.1 Plectropomus leopardus | reverse complement strand
TCTGTATTAACCCTCCCCCGCCTGCTTTCCTGGAGTCTAACAGGAACGTATTACCACATTGTGTCTCTGGGCTTCTGTCGCCAAAACAGACCTTTTGGCTGAACACGCTGTTTATATGAAATGGTTTCGACATACTTTGCTTCATCACGTAGTGATTTGTTTATTTCAGCCTGTCAGTTCACACACAGTGCAGAGTGTAAACTAAAAGTCCCTCATGACCGCAGCTCTTCGTTCCTTCTCTTTAACGGTGACTCTTTAGCGGTCACTTTTCCTCGGTTTGCTATGAACTCTGTCCGCAGAATGAGAAAGGAATAAATGAACAGATATGAGGCCGATGCACCGCAATGAGTCTGTCAGCTGCCGCCACAAAACCCCCATCAAACAAAACCTTCATCCCAACTACCAACGGTCCTCTGTTCTCCGGGCTTTCCCCCTGTTTACAGTCTGTCGGTAACTTGGCACGGTACTCGGTGGTCGGTCAAAGCATATCAGCCCACATTTTAACCCCTCGTAGTTATGTGACGGTGCAGCCCCGTAGTTGTAGTTAACTTCATATAAACTATAAAACTACTCCCATAATTAGAAGGTGAATCAGCACATTTGTACCAACTTTCTACATCCTCTGAGCTTCCTCGTGTTTATGACCTCCACTGACGCCTGACCGCCGTCATCCAGTCTAACGTTTGTCGATTCTGCCATGTCATCGCGCTCATCCGTATGATTGATAAATGATTGATGATGATGATTGTATTAGCTGTAATTTATCCATTCAGTACATCTGTTAGCACTTATCCATGGCAGAAAGGACTCTTGCCTTTGCCTTCCTGTAGGGCGGAGCACAGCTTTCTCCTGTCTTACCTGTACAGCGAATCGGCCAGTCCACCCAGTCTGGAGAGTTAAACAAACCTATTTTGATCTGATTTTTTACGCTTAATTACATTCGGTTTTTCTAGCAAGAAGTTAATTAACAAGCGATAAGTGCATGGGTAAGCACTTTAGCCGACACCAAAGCCTCATCCCTCTGACCGAATCCGGCTTTGGTGCAAATATAACCGTCTGTTTTCCCAATTATCTATCAG
>NW_024684403.1:0-371 GCF_008729295.1 Plectropomus leopardus | reverse complement strand
AGTACCAGACTCCCAAGAAACATGTCTGTTACTTCCAGTTGTCCCCATTGAGGAAGACACTGTCAACTATACATTGCCACATGTATACTGTATATCTCAGCTCTCATGATCAGAAAAGTGACCAAAAGTTCTTGTGCTTTTTTTGTCTGTTCTCCTTCAATTCCTGAAGGAGGTGGTATTGGACAAAAGTTTTTTTTCTTATTGACTGACTCAATCCACTTTGGCCAATGATTTCCCTCAATAAACGACTTTTCAAGAAGCCTGGTTAGCTAAGTCCGTAGATGAGTAGACTATTAATCTGAGGGTCCAGGATTCAAGTCCCCATTAAGGCAATAAGTGTTTTGGGTGATATGTCTGTACTGTTTACTGTC
>NW_024684402.1:0-372 GCF_008729295.1 Plectropomus leopardus | reverse complement strand
ACTTGTGGAAACAGTCAGACAATCTCTCCCATTGATCAGTGAGGTCTGGGTGAGTGGAGCTGCAGTGCAGCAGATGAGCAGCAGGTGTCAGCCTGTTAAAACGTCCTGCAGCTGGAAAACAGCTTCATAATGAGCAGAGGAGGAAGAAAAACCCCTAAAATTATTTAAATGAAACACCCAAAAAAAAAAAAAAAAAAAAACAAAACAAAAAAACCCAACCATGAAAAAAAAACAACCCACATCCCTTAAAATTATAAATTAAAACCTCAAAATTATTAAAAAAAAAAAAAACAGCCAAAAAAAATAAAGAAGCAATAATGAAACAACTGAAAAACATAACAAATATTAGAACAAAATGAAAAAACACACGAA
>NW_024684401.1:0-228 GCF_008729295.1 Plectropomus leopardus | reverse complement strand
TATGGACATTATATGTAGAGGAAATTATCAGCAGCTTGTTCAGCTTATCACTTTGTTTGTAAATGCAATGCATCATTTTCTCAGGAGGATTCTGGCAGCAGCAGCTGACCAGCACAGAGACACACAGACAGGTGAGCTGCAGGCTCTCAGGTGAGCTCTGATGTCATCAGCTACCTTCAGGCTGCAGGAAAATCACATTTGTTTCTCAAATCAAATAAATAAAAAAAT
>NW_024684400.1:0-850 GCF_008729295.1 Plectropomus leopardus | reverse complement strand
GAAGAACTCAGTGTCATCAGCATAGCAGTGGTAGGAGAAACCGTGGGAGCGGATCGCTGCACCGACCCCTGAGGAACCCCTGTTGATAGGCCATGTGACCTAGACACCTCTCCTTGCCATGACACTCTGAAGGATCTGCCTGTGAGGTAGGACTTCAACCACCATAGGACAGAACCTGACATGCCCAGCTCAGAGTGTGGAGAGGAGGATTTCATGGTTCACCGTGTCAAAGGCAGCACACAGGTCCAGCAGCAGTAGGACAGAGGATTGACCAGCCGCTCGAGCCAGTCTCACTGACTCAGTGACTGACAGGAGTGCAGTCTCAGTGGAACGGTCACACCTGAAGCCAGACTGAAAGGAGTCGAGTAGGTTGTTGTTCCGCAAGTGTTCAGAGACCTTGTTAAATACTGCGCGCTCCGCTATTTTCGACACAAATGGTAGAAGTGACACTGGCCTGTACTTTTCAACCTGGGCGGGGTTGAGATTACGCTTTTTGAGCAGTGGGGTGACATGTCGCTTGCTTAAAAGTAACACAAAAAGTGCCAGTTTTTAGGGAGGAATTGACAATGTGTGTGACTGCAGGTTTGATAGTGGGCAGGATGCTCTGCAGGATGCACGTGGGTATTGGATCGAGAGGACATGTTGTAGGTTTTGAGCTCAGAACAAGTCTGGAGACCTCATCCTCAGTCATAGGAGTGAAAGAGCAGAGTGAAGCAGCAGTAGTGGATTTGACCCGACTGGGCCGGTCAGGCTCAGAGAACTGATTGCTGATTGCGGCCACCTTTTCAGTGAAAAAGGAGGACAACATGTCTGGAGTCAGTGTAGGGGAAGGCTGAGCAGCTGGAGGAAA
>NW_024684399.1:0-251 GCF_008729295.1 Plectropomus leopardus | reverse complement strand
TAACATTCTACAGATACATCATAACATTCTCGAACTGTAACATTCTACAGTTACAGCAACATTCTAAAACTGTAACATTCTACAGATACATCATAACAATGTAGAACTGTAACATTCTATACTTACATTATAACATTTTCTTACTTTAACATTCTACAGTTACATTATATCATTCTATCACTTTTACATTCCACTGTTAGATCATAACATTCTAGAACTGCAACATTCTACAGTTACATCAACATTCTAGA
>NW_024684398.1:0-490 GCF_008729295.1 Plectropomus leopardus | reverse complement strand
TGCTAAATTATGATGTTTTTGGACTTTTTTGGTCTTCATTTCCACTTAGTATACTATGACACGTCTCTACAGGCTAGAATAAGTGGTTTTCAGCCATTTTTATGACATGTCAAAATTTGGCATTTTTCGACATACTATACTATAGCCTTTGTTGCCCATTTTTTCGACATGCTAAATTATGATGTTTTTGGACTTTTTTGAACTTTATTTCCACTTTGTATAACATGAAACATCTCTACAAGCTAGAATAAGTGGTTTTCAGGCATTTTTATGACGTGTCAAAATTTGGCATTTTTTGACATACTATACTATAGCCTTTGTTGCCAGTTTTGTCGACATGCTAAATTATGATGTTTTTGGACTTTTTTAGCCTTTATTTCCGCTTTGTATACTATGGCATGTCTCTACAAGCTAGAATAAGTGGTTTTCAGCAATGTTTATGACGTGTCAATATTTGGAATTTTTCGACAGCCTTTGTTGCCCATTTTTT
>NW_024684397.1:0-276 GCF_008729295.1 Plectropomus leopardus | reverse complement strand
TATACTATAAACTGCCTTAACATGCTGTACTATGACTTTATTTAACATTTAGAGCAATGACTTTTTTGACATTTTTTCCCTGAGCTATAGTATGGTTTTTTTTGTCATCCTATAATTTGACTTAAAACGCTCCAAATATTGACTTTTTGGACCGTTTTTTCAGCAGGCTGTAATAAAAACTGCCTCAACATGATGTACTATGATTTTATTTAACATTTAGAGCGATGACTTTTTTGACCATTTTTCCCTGAGCTATAGTATGGCTTTTTTTGTCAT
>NW_024684396.1:0-236 GCF_008729295.1 Plectropomus leopardus | reverse complement strand
ATGTGTACACAGTTTCCTATTCAAATGCAGTGGCGCTCCCCAATGGACCAGGGGCTACCCTGATACAATTGCTGCCCCAAAGGCGATGGGAAGATGGGAGGTTGTGGCGGCCCTACAGCGCGATCTCTTTGTAAAATGGCTTATGTCAGGCTAAATAGTGCTCCAAACATCTACACGTGTAAACGGGTACACGGATAACAAATCATAACCGTTCAGAAAAATCAATAACCGTTTAC
>NW_024684395.1:0-324 GCF_008729295.1 Plectropomus leopardus | reverse complement strand
ACACACACACACACACACACACACACACACACACACAAACATAATCAAACTGGCTAAGACACAAATGTCCCTGTATGCGTGTGTGTGTGTGTGTGTGTGCGTGTGCGCGTGTGTGTGTGTGTGTGTGCGTGTGTGCGTGTGTGTGTGTGTGTGTGTCAGGCCTTAGAGAGGCAGGCGCTCTCCAGGGTCAGGCTGTTATGAGGCTATGATTAGATTCTGCCTTGATTTTGTGGTGAAATCTGAGGCAGACACTCTTTCTTTGTCCATGTTGAATGCACACACACACACACGTAGGCACATGCAGGCACATGCATATATCCCAAG
>NW_024684394.1:0-200 GCF_008729295.1 Plectropomus leopardus | reverse complement strand
ATCAGCTCAAGGTTATCTAGAATCACCAAAGCAGCAAGGGCACCTCAAGGAGCAACTTTGCATGGGTTTGAGGTCTGATAAATGCACACATCCTCAGAGGTCAGCACTTGTTGACATGAATTAGCTCTGGAATTACCACATTTATCCAGGAATAGTTGGAGCGATCAAAGGAACCATAACTGATTTAATGAGCTATTCAC
>NW_024684393.1:0-1078 GCF_008729295.1 Plectropomus leopardus | reverse complement strand
TTATCACTTTCAGAACTGTGTTATTTCCTGTTTTTGCTTTTTTAGTTAAACATTTATCTGTTTTTGTCTATCTATCTTTGCTCTTGTTACAGCCCAAAAAAGACCTCCACTTCGTCATGGAGACCAACAATGAATATAAAGGCCTTCTGGGATGCTTTCCGGACACCATTGGAGTCCACAAGGTACAGTGGGAAAAGATACACAGTGCTTTATCATATATATATATATATGTGTGTGTGTGTGTATATATATGTACACCCTAAACTGAAGTTGTGAAGGCAGTTTCTTTCAGAGGCATGTGGTTCTGCAGTCGGAGCTGGTTGCATCACCTTTTTAAAAGTCCCCCTCCAGACATGTTTTAAAATATGTACTTTGCTATGATTAATATTTTGTTAAACAGAATTTTACCACATAAAAACCTTTTTAAAAAACCCTGAAAAGAGACTGGAAAGAGATCTACTCTTTCTCTGTCATTGATAAATTCCATATCTTGCCTCTGCCCTGCTCACCACAGCTGCTGTTTTTTAAAGACTATTTTCTTTGGCTTTTTGCCTTTATTGGAGCGAGGAAAGTGTGAAAGGGGGAGAGAGAGAGGGGATGCCATACAGAATAGGGTGGAGGTCAGAATTGAACATATATGTTGGACATAGCCTCTGTACTTGGGGTGCTCACTCTACCAGCTAAGCTACTGGGCGTCCCACCACCACCACTGCTGCTTGTGTTAGGTTTCACTCTGCGCTCTCTCAAGCGTTGCCATGGCGCTATTTGGGCCAGACCAGTGACCTGTTTACTGATAAAAGAGCAGTGTGCATCAAGATGGCTAGTGTTAGTGTTAGGACAAACATTGGAGAGATTCGGCCATAAATATTTGAGCCTCAGTGACACCCAGACTCAGATGAGGAGGCTGTTCTGCACCAACAACTAGCAGAAACATCAGAAGTGTAGTTAGCATCTTGTGTTTATGGCGCTTGTAAACTTGTAGGCTAACTGGCAGTGGCTGATGCAGAGTTAGTGGTTGTGATACAGGCAGTATTATCTGCTCATTGGGGTTTCTGGTAGATAGTGGAAGGAACCTCCA
>NW_024684392.1:0-458 GCF_008729295.1 Plectropomus leopardus | reverse complement strand
TTTTTCACCATTTGGAGCGATCACTTTTTTGACCATTTTTCCCTGGGCTATAGTATGGCTTTTTTCGCCATACTATAGCCCAGGGAAAAATGGTCAAAAAAGTGATCGCTCCAAATGGTGAAAAAAGCCATAGAACAGCATACTGAAGCTGTTTATAGCATAGCCTGATGGAAAAACCTGTCAAAAAAGTCAATATTTTGAGCGTTTTAGGCCAAAGTATAGTATGGCGAAAAAAGCCATACTATAGCCCACGAAAAAATAGTCAAAAAAGTGGTCGCTCCAAATACTGAAAAAAGTAATACAACAGCATGTTGATGCACTAAATAAGAAAGCCTGTTGAAAAAATTGTCCGAAAAGTGAATATTTTGAGCGTTTTAGGCCAGAGTATAGTATGGCGAAAAAAACCTATAATATAGCCCAGGGAAAAATGGTCAAAAAAGTGATCGCTCCAAATGGTG
>NW_024684391.1:0-501 GCF_008729295.1 Plectropomus leopardus | reverse complement strand
TATGAGCTATTATAAAGCATTTCCAGCCACTTTTTGAAAATGTCAAAATTTGACATTTTTGCCATACTATAGCATGCGATTTTTTTGGCCATTTTTTTTGACATGCTAAAATATGACGTTTTTGGCGTTTTTTGATCCTTTTTTCCACATGCTATGCTATTACGCGTCTCTATGAGCTATTATGAAGCATTTCCAGCCACTTTTTGAAAATGTCAAAATTTGAGATTTTTGCCATACTATAGCATGCGATTTTTTTGGACATTTTTTTTGACATGCTAAAATATGACGTTTTTATAATTTTTGATCCTTTTTTCCATGTGCTATGCTATTAGGCGTCTCTGACAGCTTGTTACGACCCTGAGCTGTGAACTCCAGTCCCATCCTTTCGCCATATGTGGATGTTAACATGTGTGGGTCTCTAACATTCGAATTACGTTACAGATGTCCCCAGACAGCATGTCCTTCCCGGTGGCTGGTGATTGGTGCGGCTCGTCGGTGCGA
>NW_024684390.1:0-366 GCF_008729295.1 Plectropomus leopardus | reverse complement strand
TCAGTATTTGGAGAGATCACTTTTTTGACCTTTTTTCCCTGACCTATAATATGGCGTTTTTCTCCATACTAAACTTTGGCATAAAACGCTAAACATATTGACTTTTTAGACCATTTTTTCAACAGGCTGTACGATAAATGACTTTTTCCAGTATTTGGAGAGATCACTTATTTGAACATTTTTTCCTGAGCTATACTATAACGTTTTTCTCCATTCTAAACTTTGGCCTAAAACATTCAAAATATTTCTTTTTTTGACCTTTTTTTCAAAGGAGTACACTATAAACAGCCCAAACATGCTGTTCTGTGACTTTTTTCAGCGTTTTGAAAGATCACTTTTTTGATCTTTTTTCCCTGAGCTATAGTA
>NW_024684389.1:0-562 GCF_008729295.1 Plectropomus leopardus | reverse complement strand
TCGAACAGCATAAATTTGTAGAAGAAAGGCGGGAAAAACAGAGGACGAAGAAGAAGGAAAAAAACAACACAAGATGAAGACAAAGAGTAAAGCGTAGAGCCAGCAAGTTATCCATATTTTCACTGTTTGACAAGCAACCTTGCTAACTTGTTTGGTGTGTGATGCAATAGGTCAACAGGAAGAAGGCCAATAGCTGAGAGGGGGGCATATCTCCACCAACCGTGAAGGAGATATACTTAGATCAATAAATCTAATCTCCAAACAAAAAGTGTCTTTACAGCGTAAAAAGGTATAAACAGAGAAGCAAAAAACGCAAATGGCCTTAGAGAGACAGCATTTGGTTTGTCTGTTCTGAGCTACTGTAGAAACAGCATGGCGTACTCTGTTGACGAGGACCTGCTCCTTATGTAGAAAAAAAATACAACAATTCTTAGAAAAGATACTCACAATACTCAATTTCTGAAAACATATCCCCCTAAATCCTAACCCCTGGACCTTTAAAATGCAAAAACCCTGTTGTCAGCACACAAGAAAAAACATACTCAACATCACTTCGGTCACT
>NW_024684388.1:0-969 GCF_008729295.1 Plectropomus leopardus | reverse complement strand
ATTAGCGGGTTTTTGGACTTTTTTGGCCTGTATATCCACTTTGTCCATTATGGCGCGTCTCTACAAGCTAGAATACGCTGTTTTCAAATATTTTTGGGACGTGTCAAATTTTGACTTTTTTCGCCTTCCATACTATTGCCTTGTTCGCCATTTTTTTCAACATGCTAAATTAGCGGGATTTTGGACTTTTTTGGCTTCAATTTCCACTTTGTCCACTATGGCGCGTCTCTACAAGCTATAATTTGCTGTTTTCAGACATTTTTGGGACGTGTCAAAATTTGACTTTTTTCTCCATACTATACTATTGCCTTGTTCGCCTTTTTAGCGATTTTTTGCAACATGCTAAATTAGCGTGTTTTTGGACTTTTTTGGCTTCAATTTCCACTTTGTCCATTATGGCGCGTCTCTACAAGCTAGAATATGTGGTTTTGAGACATTTTTGGGACGTGTCAAATTTTGAGTTTTTCGCCATTCTATACTATTGCCTTTGTCGCCTTTTTCACCATTTTTTCAGCATGTTAAATTAGCGGTTATTCGAAGTTTTTTGTCCACTATAGCGCGTCGCTACAAGCTAGAATACGTTGTTTTCAGACATTTTTGGGACGTGTCAAATTTTGACCTTTTTCGCCATACTATACTATTGATTTTGTCGCCTTTTTTGCCATTTTTCCCAACATGCTAAATTAGCGTGTTTTTGGACTCTTTTGCCCTTTATTTCCAGTTTTTCCCGTATTTCAAGACTCTACAAGCTGTAATATGTGGTTTTCAGACATTTTTGGGATGGGTCAAAATTTGACTTTTTCGCCATACTATACTATTGTAATGCCCTGTCTAGGGGTGACCAGGACACAACATGATGAACCCATTTCCCTCAAGTCCCAAGCAGCCACGAGGACAAGTTTGTCAAGATTTAACAAAAGATGTGATTTATTTTACAACATGTGATTTAACCAAACAGAGCCAGAACAA
>NW_024684387.1:0-454 GCF_008729295.1 Plectropomus leopardus | reverse complement strand
CTGAGCGTTAGCATCTGTGGTGGAGCAGGCGAGGCGGGAGCCGGTGTTGGCGGAGCGTGCTGAGTCAACGAGGAAGCCATCTGCTGCACTTGGGTGGCTAACTGGGTTAGCGCACGCTCCAACGCTGAAGCCGATTGGCGAGCTTCGGCTGCGTTAGAGGTGAGCTGAGCCTCATGCTGTTGCAGCATTCCCTCAACGCGGGCAATTCGGGACTGGAGAGCGGTGTTATCTGCTGGGTCCATGTTTGGCCAGATTGTACTGAAACGGGTGTTGTGTGAACCCAGATGCAGTACACCGGTAAACTGGAGTAGTTGGTAATGACGTTTATTCAACCCAGCACAAATCAAACACGAAGCAAGGTGAAGCAATTCTGCACAAAGTTCGTTCTTCGGGTCGGAACCCAAAACAAAGTCTCTGGAGGGAGATCGAAGCGAAGAAACGAAGCTTACGTCAC
>NW_024684386.1:0-317 GCF_008729295.1 Plectropomus leopardus | reverse complement strand
GTTCAGCGCGGACAAATGCGTGCAGGTTCTCGCCCCTGCACGTACCAAAAAGCACCGGAGCAACAGTATAATAATCTAGTTATGATTACTGATGAATTTGGGTGATGTGTTCCTGTAATAATCATCTTACCTTGCGCATTTGTCCGCGCTGAACACCGCACGGCACCTGCTGTCACATCATCCACCCGCCACTTCTTCTTCTGACGTTCATTCAATTAAGTTTAAAAAAACAAACCAAAAAACAAAGTTCGTTTTCTCGAGATAACGACTTAATATCTCGTTATATAACGATATAACGAGATAATATCTCGAGATAA
>NW_024684385.1:0-490 GCF_008729295.1 Plectropomus leopardus | reverse complement strand
TTAATCAGGCAGAGGTTGGAGGAACAAAATGTCAAATCAACAGTTTCGCATTGACTGCTGCCGTGACCCGGATTCGAACCGGGGTTGCTGCGGCCACAACGCAGAGTACTAACCACTATACGATCACGGCCGCTTGATGTTCCTTGATCTTGTTATTGTCTATTCAGAGCTCTGATTATCAGACCTGTTACCGATTCATGAGTATGTTTTTCCTAAATGAGGTGTGACAAATGTGGGTTCCATGTATGGTTTATCAAGCACTCCTGATTCTGTCCTTCAGGGACAAATTTAGTTTTTTAAAGGAAAATTATTTGAAAGTTACATGAGAAAAATCAGCAGCAGAGGTGTCACAACAGCTGTGATTGGCTGAAAGTGGTTCCGATTTTTTTCGGTCCATGGTGAATGCCCATTTGCAGACCCGATTTCCTTTGAAAGACAGTTTGGAGGAATGAAGTTGTGGAGGATGTGGGTTATAGGCTAAAGGTGTGTG
>NW_024684384.1:0-875 GCF_008729295.1 Plectropomus leopardus | reverse complement strand
TGCCTCAGGCGACCACATATAGTACTCCAGACCAAATTACTTGCTTTTCCTAAAAGTGTATGAATCAACATATGAGCAAATACATATGGAAACCCCAGAAACAAATCAAAACATCGTCCAAAGTCAGGCTGGTCGACCCATCGTACCTTCCAGTGGACCTTTCCCTGCCTACCATCAACTTCCCTACGCATTGAAAAAGAAAAAAACACTTGAGGTTTCCATTGTATTTACATCATAACAAAAACATCATCTCTAAAACAATTGAAATACAGAATCGTCATGCAACAATATACATCGGGGTCAACAAACAAAAAAATACAATATTATAATTCTTGACTTCATTATGGTAGATGAAGATCGAGGTGTCATGTTCTGTCCTTGTTCGGGGCCTTCCATCCTTTTCAATGTCCATTTTGAGTGTCAAAATCCATGTAGAACAGAGGGGATTCCTGAATAAACAATAACTTCCATGTTGATCTCCCAAACACTGTCCTGGGAAGAAAAAACACATCACCCAGTATCTTGCCGAACACCACAAAACACACACAAATATAATTTTATATATTTTCTTTTTCTTTTTTTTTTTTCTCGGTTTACCAATCTTTCCATTTCCCCCCTTTAACCATAACGACCTCTATTTAGGGTCTCAACGTGCTCAAGTATAATTAATTCCACTAATACTAACACAGTGTAGCAAAATATCATTGAAACCAAACCAAAGACGTTACGTATGTGGAAAAACATCAGTAAAATGTTATAATGATAACAGAATAATTTTAAAAACAAACACATAATCCGCATTACAAGCAAATAATCAAAATGGATATTTCTCAACCACTTCAACTTCTGGCATTATTTCCTCATCATTTTCGTCT
>NW_024684383.1:0-593 GCF_008729295.1 Plectropomus leopardus | reverse complement strand
ATTTCTGCTGAAGTGGCCTACATTGTGATCTTCCCTCAACTTGTCTGTGTCCTCTTCTTCAACATCTCCAATGGTTACGGAGCCATTATGGGTTGCCTAGTGGGATGTTTGTTAAGACTTCTCAGCGGAGAGCCATCATTAGGATTAGCACCAGTCATACACTTCCCAGGATGCACTTTTGAGGATGGTGTTTATGTCCAGTACTCTCCAGTTAAGACCATTTCCATGCTGTCTGCCATTGCTGCCATCTTGTTGTTCTCCTACCTGGTTTCTGTGCTTTTCAACAAAGGACTGCTTCCTGAGAGGTGGGATGTGTTCAAAGTGAAAGTCCAGCACTCACCACAACCACTGACACCAAGAGACGGCAACACAGAACATAATGAGAGGGAGAAACTGAATAGAAACAACTCTCAGACCGAGGCATCAGAGCCAACGATGAGCACAAGCTGTTAGAGTTTCTGTGTGAACAGTAGTATGTTTCATGAAATACACTAGTATACAGCTCAAAGTACATCACTCTAGAGTTGTTATCTAAAATGATTCCCATTTTCCTGACTAGTTCTTGTATTATATTCAATCTGTTTTATAAGAAA
>NW_024684382.1:0-1630 GCF_008729295.1 Plectropomus leopardus | reverse complement strand
TGATTGTCATCAGTCATGGGATGGAGGTTCTTTATTGAGCCAGTGTTCACCAACAGTAGGTTCAATAATTATTTATTTTCCTCATCTCTTATTTCTTGAAACAACTTCAATGATGATCAGGAGCTTGAAACAAATACTTTACTGAGTAGTTTAAACACTCCACTATGAAATTTACATAGAACAGGAATATAGAACAGAATGAACTATATGTTCATGGTCGGCAATGCTTCCTCCACTGTGTCAAGCGTTTGTTGTGCGTTTGTGACGCTTGTTTGCCTTGGGCTCAGTCTGAATACAATGTTAGGTATCCAAAACATTCCAAAATTTTTTTGCATTGAAACTTCATATATGTTTTATATTTTCCCCCACATTTATTTACTGTCTTCCTCTAGCTCTTAATCACATTTTTTTGTTATATTGAGAATTCATTCATACTAGATGATGCAATTTTTAATTTGGTGATCAGCTTTTTAGTTTCCTGACAGTTTCTACTATTTCAATTGTATAATATAGTATTGTTGCCGCAGGACTGTGGAGTCTACATATTTACTGAACATGACTATTAAGATGTTACAGCATGCCCTGTGTCCATTCCACAGTCTAACAATAAAAGACGGCTGTGTCAGCATGACAATTATAATAATGTCATTAGTTTCATAAGCAGATGTACAAACTAGGTAGGTAGTAGTTTTACACACCTGCCAGTTCCTATGAAAATCCTATGATTATACTTAATGCATGGATAACCAGTTTAATGTCAATGTTTTGTTTGTTTTGTTCCTGTTTAAAGATTATGACCTACTTTTTTTGATTATGGGATAATTAGTACACTGACAAAATAAAAACAGGCCAAGGAAAGGAACTATTCATATATGAATCTCCTGAATGGTTGTAGAAAAATTTTTTTCACCTGTACCTGTCAGATAAGGCCAGGTAGAGCCACTTTTGTTGTATTGTTTTATTGTTTTCATTTTTTATGCTTCCACACTGGCGATTGATGTGGCCATAGGCATTATGTTTTGGGGGTTTCTGTCCATCCGTCCGATTCTTTTGAACACAATATCTCAAGAACAACTTGGGGGAATCATTTCAAATATGGAACAAATGTCCACTTGAACTCAACAATTTAATAATTACATTTTGATGGTCCAAGGTCAAGGTCTTACTCTTGTAAATGCAATATTAGGAGCAACTTGAATAATTTCTTCAAACTTGACACAAATGTCCACTTGGATTTAAAAGGATGAACTAATTAGAATTTGGTGATCAAAGGTCACTGTGACCTTACAAATTATGTTTTTGGTCATAACTCAGGACTTCATACGCTAAATATAACAAGATTTCCCACATATAGGATAAAAGGATGAGGTGATGACATTTTGTAATCAAAAGGTAAAAGTTCAACCTTAGCATGACACCATGATGTTCTCCAGAAACACCTTTCCAGTCATTACTTAACATCATACAGAGTTTCCTATTAAGGGGTGCTGTCGCTTTTTTTGGAAGCTGCCAGTATGGAAAGTAATTACTTAATTTCCTCATCACTTATTTCTCAAGTGTGATTGACAATTGATCTCTAGGAAGCTTGAAACAAATACTTTTTTGAGGAGCCTGAATACTCCACTGCCAC
>NW_024684381.1:0-390 GCF_008729295.1 Plectropomus leopardus | reverse complement strand
CATATTTTGACATTTTTCGACATACTATACTGTGTTGTTTTTCGGTGGATTTTTCAACATGCTATATTTTGATGCTTTGGGCCGGGTTTTTTTTATCATACTATGCTATGGACTGTCTATATATGCTATTCTAAGTGGTTTTCAGCTGTTTTTTTGGACATGTAATATTTTGACATTTTTCGACATACTATACTATGTCGTTTTTGGTTGATTTTTCAACATGCTATATTATGATGTTTTTAGCAGTTTTTCATCATACTATACTATGGTGTGTCTCAACAAGCTATACTAAGTGTTTTTAGCTGTTTTTTGGACATGTAATATTTTGCCATTTTTCAACATACTATACTATGTTGTTTTCAGTGGATTTTTCAAAAGATTATATTTTGG
>NW_024684380.1:0-607 GCF_008729295.1 Plectropomus leopardus | reverse complement strand
ATTAATGTATAATATTTCTTATAGCCTGATTTTACAAAGCACATTGTGTGTGTAATGTTAAAGCTGGCCCTAAGGGTTAATCTGAACCTTCATTTATGTGTAGAAGCAGTTTGTTTACATTTCGGTTGCTGAACTCATTCAGATTGTTTGCGCTCGTTATTACTGGTTTAAGTAACGGTCAGTAATTCGTCCATACTTCATTCTCTCCTGCAGACGTCCAGCAGCTGTTGGTGGTTAAAGGAGAGCTTCCTCCTGAGCAGCAGGACTGGAGCTCCAGTGTGGACCAGGAGGACCCAGAGTCCCCTCACATTAAAGAGGACCAGGAGGACCCAGAGCCCCCTCACATTAAAGAGGACCAGGAGGACCCAGAGTCCCCACACATAAAAGAGGACCAGGGGGACCCAGAGCCTCCACACATTAAAGAGGACCAGGAGGACCCAGAGCCTCCACACATTAAAGAGGAGCAGGAGGAGCTGTGGAGCCGTCAGGAGGGAGAGCAGCTTGAAGGGCTGGAGGAGGCTGATATCAAGTTCACATTCACTTCTGTCCCTGTGAAGACTGAAGACGATGAAGACAAAGCTCAGTCCTCACAGCTTCATCAAAGACA
>NW_024684379.1:0-258 GCF_008729295.1 Plectropomus leopardus | reverse complement strand
CTGTCTTTATCCCAACATGAAAAATCAAGGGGGCATGAAACCTTTTTAAGTGCATGTGTGTGTATGTGTGTGTGTGTGTGTGTGTGTGTGTGTGTGTGTGTGTGTGTGTGTGTGTGCACAGGCATTTGTTCACAGGAGTGTGTGTGAATGTTATCAGGCTCATAGCCAGAAGTCAGATTTTGCCGCTCAATAAATCACACCCTATTAGCCTCCCCTGGTGCTAGGTCTCACACACACACACACACACAGACACACACA
>NW_024684378.1:0-243 GCF_008729295.1 Plectropomus leopardus | reverse complement strand
TCTTTGTCTCTGTCTGTCTCTGTCTGTCTCTGTCTCTGTCTGTCTCTGTCTCTGTCTCTGTCTGTCTCTGTCTCTGTCTCTGTCTGTCTTTGTCTCTGTCTCTGTCTGTCTTTGTCTCTGTCTCTCTCTGTCTCTGTCTGTCTTTGTCTCTGTCTGTCTCTGTCTGTCTCTGTCTCTGTCTCTGTCTCTGTCTGTCTCTGTCTCTGTCTCTGTCTGTCTCTGTCTCTGTCTCTGTCTGTCTCT
>NW_024684377.1:0-703 GCF_008729295.1 Plectropomus leopardus | reverse complement strand
GCGTGGGGTGAAATTTCTCCAGATTACCTCAACAAATTAACAGCTAGAATGCCAAAGGTCTGCAATGCTGTAATTGCTGCAAATGGAGGATTCTTTGACGAAAGCAAAGTTTGAAGGAAAAAATTATTATTTCAAATACAAATCATTATTTCTAACCTTGTCAATGTCTTGACGATATTTTCTATTCATTTTACAACTCATGGTGGTAAATAAAAGTGTGACTTTTCATGGAAAACACAAAATTGTCTGGGTGACCCTAAACTTTTGAACGGTAGTGTATACACCCACTTCAAGCACTAGACATATTAAAGTTATAAAGGTTATAGTTGTGCTTTGTGTCTCCTCAGGTTACCTTTAAAACTTAAGCCTTTTTTGGGGTTTTTGTCCCCCTACTGATGGTTTAGTGTTTCATACCAGACTGAGGGCAAAGTTGAGCAGAGCCGTGCCGCTGTGGAACAGGACAGTGAGGAGAGTGGTCGTCGTGGAGATGAGGAGGCCGACATTTCTGCTCATCACCACCCACAGAGACTCCAGGATCTACAAAAAAACGAGGTGACATTAAACATGTCATCCTGTCAAAACTGTTCACACCACTCTGAGACAGAGACGTCAATATGTCAACGATATGTGACTTTCAGTTGTCATAACAGCGACTGTACACCAGTGGGATTCCCAAATACCAGTCAATCCGGTATTTCAACCG
>NW_024684375.1:0-288 GCF_008729295.1 Plectropomus leopardus | reverse complement strand
ACCCGGGTCGAGTATTTGCGGACTTCTTCCTGGGATTTTGTTGGGTCAGCTTTGGCGTGCGTTTCCCTAGTAACTGCAGTCCACTCCTCCTTCCTGGCCTGATGGTAGCTCTTCTTGCTGGCCTCCACCTTGATAAACACATACACAAACCCCCCCCCACACACACACACACAATGATACACACTGATTTGTTGTTTCCTCCGTGACACATTTTGACGTAACAGTCTAATATTAGAAACATGATTTACAGAAAGTGCATACTTGTTTTTTTATTACTTAAATTTTTAT
>NW_024684374.1:0-565 GCF_008729295.1 Plectropomus leopardus | reverse complement strand
TTTGTAGTCATTTTGTGTCTCTTTGTGGTTGTTTTGTGTCTCTTTGTAGTCATTTTGTGTCTCTTTGTGGTTGTTTTGTGTCCCTTTGTGGCCATGTTTTGGTTGTTTTGTGTCTCTTTGTAGTTATTTATTTCTTTGTGGTTGTTTTGTGTCACTTCAAGTCATTTTGTGGTTTTTTTTTGGTCTTTCATGTCTTCTCCGTACATGATATTTGGGTCAGATTTTGCAGGTGAGGGCCCCGGGGCCCCCTGACACTTGGGGCCCCTGTGCCTGGTACGCCTGCTCAGTAATCCATCCACAATCATCTCATTAATTAAAAAGTTTTTTATTTTTTGTGGCCTGTTTGTAGTTTTACATGAAACGCCGACATCATTAGGGCTCGTCCTCCACGGGAAGTTTGCACCACATGTCATTATTGTCCCTCCGGATGTCGTTCTGATATTTCGCTGCGGACCAAAGCGTCGCGTGGACTGAATGACATCACCAGAGCGTGACCAAAGCTAACACATCCGTGAGCTGAGTACTAATTGTGTGCTCGGTTAAGAGACGCTCCTCGGGGAGCTGC
>NW_024684373.1:0-352 GCF_008729295.1 Plectropomus leopardus | reverse complement strand
AATCACCCGACATTGTGTCACAGCTGCACAGGAAGCAGACAGAAAGCTGGCTAGATCCAGTCAGTCTTCAGTCAGTGATGTTACCTTCATTGTCTGCTGGATGAAACAGCTCCGTCACCTCTGGCTGCTGCTGCAGCTGCAGGACAGGTCGTCTGCTCAGAGCAGCCTCCTTAAGTGACATGAAACATTGCAGACAGTCCCAATGTGATGTGTGATCCGATGTTGAAATCCGTGCTGAAAAGTAAAAGCTAATTATCGAACTAAACGAGGTGTTATAAGGTTACATCATGTGTTCAAGGTCGGCTCGAAAAAATGACAATTAGGCAATGGTAACCAAAAAAGTCATCATGGT
>NW_024684372.1:0-873 GCF_008729295.1 Plectropomus leopardus | reverse complement strand
ATATGGCACAAACATCCACTTGGACTTAAAACTGAACTGATTTCATTTTGGTGGTCATAGGTCAAAGGTCAGTGTCACTTTGATCTAGACTTTGATTTTATCAGTCTCATTCTTGCAAATGCTTTATCTCAAAAAGGCAATGAGGAAATTTCCTCAAATTTGGCACAAATGTTCACTTGGAAGGATTAGAACTTGGTGGTTGAAGGTCAAAGGTCAAGTTCACTGTGACCTCACAAAACAAATTTTTGGTCATAATTCACAATTAATTTTGGTACACAAATGTAACAGGGAGTGACAAAAGACTTGATCTTCAGTGAAAGTACAACAAATACTGCACTGTCCAGTTGCATTTAAAGAGTCTCTTTTTGATTTCTATCAGGCTTGCATATTCTCTCTTCTGACATGTCAACTTTCCACAGTGCTTCCATTGGAGTAATTTTTTAAAATCAGCTTATGAACAGGTGCATGGAGATGTGTCTGATGTTACGCAAACTGGTTCAGATGCCAAGATATTGTTATATGAACACAAGTCAGAACTAAATAGTCCATTGTGTTGTTTGAAGCGTGTGTGTGTGTGTGTGTGTGCACACTCTATCTCTCTGTTTTTATCTTTCTACCCCTCCTCTCTCTCTCTCTCTCTCTATCTCTCCCTCTCTCTCTCTCTCTCTCTCCACTCTCAGGATTAAACATGTTTATCAATTATCACTCCATCTTGCCTCTAGCTCTCAGCACGCCACACAGCTAATTGAATCATTAAACAATCGCTACTCCTCAGGGAGTTTGTGTGTGTGTAAATGTGTGTGTAAATGGTGGGAGAGTGTGTGGAGGGGGGGCAAAGGGGGAGTTGTTTGCAAACATGATGATGCCCTCGGG
>NW_024684371.1:0-1622 GCF_008729295.1 Plectropomus leopardus | reverse complement strand
AAAGCTAATCTAGCTTCACACGCTAGTTTCATGTATGCAGATGCTGTAGCTGCAGATGGAAAGTACTTTGTTTCCTTTTTATAATTGAGGGCATGTTCATGTCAGTAATAGTCCAGCCCTGTTAATCATTCTTACTTATCACATCTAATTAAACCCCCTCTTTAGTTTTATTAAATAGATTATGATATCCAGCCCCTGCTCAGTGTTCATATTAATTATGACATTATTGTTGCAGATACATTTTTAAAAAAATTAGAAATAGGGTTTTTTTGTGTTTTTTTGTACTGTAGAAAATATATTTGCATGCAGCACAGCTTTTGCAGAAGCTTATTGAACTTTTTGTATAAAAAATACATCACATCACACCTGCACACTCATCACAAGTGTGATGAAAAAAGTGACAGTTCACAAACCGAGACCCTGTAGGAGGCTTCAGGGGCAACCCACTTTAAAATGTAACATATAGAGTGTATTATTACCTGAACAGTCTGAAGATGCTGGATGTTTATTGCCTCGGTGCTGTGGCCTTCTTCCACCCTCATATTAGGAAGCACATTTTTCCTCCTCCTCTTCATTCCTCTCACTGTTATTGCCCTGCACAGCTTTAGAGGGGAGGAAAAAATGAAATGAGAGTAACGAACATAGCAGTTATACAGGCTGCATTTGTCCAAGATAGTCCTTTACCATTATTTTGTAATCATTACTTTTGTTTTGTTTTAGTTTGGTTAGAAATGTGGTCGTCTTGATGTCTCTGTCTGTGAATTGGTCTTTTGGATGCTCAGCCCAAAGTAAAGTGGCCCCGCTGTGATGCATTCAATCACCAGAGTACCTGTGGGGGTCGCACAACGAGACCAGGATAACACCAAGATAATCTACTCAACCTTCAGGAACTTCTTAAATAGGAAACAGTGGGCCAGTTAAGAACTGCCCACGGAAATTATGACATATGGAGAAAGAGTACAGATAAACACGTTTTGTTATAACATCTGACTTCTTTTTTTAACAGTCACTTTCATATTTAATACCACAGGCATTTAGCATGATCACATTTTCCAGAAGTTTGTTGTAACACCTAATTCACTACTTTTCACTGATTCACTGTGCTTCATGGTTTTACATGTTGTCGTCTTCTTTCTCCTTGTGTCTTATTTCCAACTTGTAAAGACGCTGATTGAACAGTCATGCAATATTTATGTAACTAATAAAAAAGTAGAGTGGTCTCTCAAGAGAATAGGACAAATGTGCTGTCAAAGGGGAAGGACACATACCCGGCCCTGCATTAGCAAATATCAAGTGTGATGTAAGCTGTCTTTGTGTCATAATTTAAGTATTTAATTCAATTAAAATGTGTTAGTGTCTTAATTTGAATGTATACTCCTCACAGACAAAAATGACATTGTAATGAGCAGTTTAAAGAACAATTCACTGTATTTTTAAAGATGTGTTTTGATTGTTCTGTATATTGATATTATATATAGTTTTTTTATGACTGTTTCATGAGTTCACTTTATATCAACTAACACTGAGCAATCCCCCTATATCAGAATCAAATTCACTGTCTATGACTATCTGGGATTTATACTTTACAAACACTACTATGACATCTAGTGGGGAAATGCTGT
>NW_024684370.1:0-380 GCF_008729295.1 Plectropomus leopardus | reverse complement strand
CCTTGGTGGCCATTTTTTTGACATGCTAAAATATAATGTTTTTGGTGGTTTTTTGGCCACGATTACCACTTTGTATACAATTACGCATCTCTACAAGCTATTCTATGTCGCTTTCAGCCATTTTTAGGAGCGGCCAAATTTTGACGTTTTTCGCCATACTATAGTATTGCCTTGTTGGCCATTTTTGTGACATGCTAAAATATAATGTTTTTGGTGTTTTTTTGGCCTATATTCCCACGTTGTATACAATTACGCGTCTCTACAAGCTATTCTATGTCGCTTTTGACCATTTTTAGGAGCGGTCAAATTTTGACTTTTTTCGCCATACTATACTATTGCCTTGGTGGCCATTTTTTTGACATGACAAAATATCAGGTTTT
>NW_024684369.1:0-318 GCF_008729295.1 Plectropomus leopardus | reverse complement strand
GTAGAGCAGGTCAGAGGAAGGTGAGTGGAAATTTACTGGCAGTGAGGAGGAGGAGGATGCATGACACCTAGCTTTCTTAAAAATTAATTCCTTGCAATTTACAGGACATCTCTCACCAAGATGCTAATTCCTTTTTTTCGCCATGTTTTTCAACAAAAATGCACCACTTTGCTCAGGATTCAAAGATTTTAATACTTGTGGAAGGAGTCTGAGGGCAGCAAAAGAAAAGTGATTTCCATCCAGATTTTAAAGGGTTAAAGATGTACCTTTTGTTTTATCATTGATCACTAGAGGGCAGCAACTCATTAAACAACTGTA
>NW_024684368.1:0-297 GCF_008729295.1 Plectropomus leopardus | reverse complement strand
GAACTACACCTGAACTGTACCTGAACACACACCTGAACTGTACCTGATCTGTACCTAAACACACCTGAACTGTACCTGAACACACCTGAACTACACCTGATCACATACCTGAACTACACCTGAACACAGCTGAAGTACACCTGATCACATACCTGAACTGTACCTCAACACACCTGAACTACACCTGATCACATACCTGAACTGTACCCGAACACACCTGAACTACACCTGATCACATACCTGAACTATACCTGAACTGTACCTGAACACACACCTGAACTGTACCTGAACACACAC
>NW_024684367.1:0-301 GCF_008729295.1 Plectropomus leopardus | reverse complement strand
AGAATGTTGCTATTACTGTAGAATGTTACAGTTCTACAATGTTATGATGTAATTGTAGAATGTTAATGTTCTAGAATGTTGCTGTTACCGTTAAATGTTACAGTTGTAGAATGCTGCTGTAACTGTAGTGTTAAAGTAATAAACTATTAAAATGTAAGTGTAGAATGTTACAGTTCTAGAATGTTATGATGTATCCGTAGAATGTTACAGTTTTAAAATGTTGCCGTGACTGTAGAATTTTACACTTGTAGACTGTTGATGTAACTGTAGAATGTTACAGTACTAGAATGTTATGATGTAA
>NW_024684366.1:0-500 GCF_008729295.1 Plectropomus leopardus | reverse complement strand
TAACATTCTACACTTACATCATAAGATTCTAGAACTGTAACATTCTAGACTTACATCATAACATTCTATTACTTTTACATTCTACAGTTAAATTCCAACATTCTAAAACTGTAATATTCTACAGTCACATGAACAGTCTAGAACTATAACATTCTACACTTACATCAACATTCTAGAGCTGTAACATTATGATGATACATCATAACATTCTACAATTGTAACATTCTACACTTACATGATAACATTCTATTATTTTTACCTTGCACAGATACATCATAACATTCTAGAACTGTAACATTCTACAGTTTCATCATAAAAATGTAGAACTGTAACATTCTACACTTACACCATAACATTTTATTACTTTAACATTCTACAGTTACAGCAACATTCTAGAACTGTAACATTCAACAGTTACATCATAACATTGTAGAACTGTAACATTCTACAGTAACAGCAACATTCTACATCTGTAACATTCTACAGTTACAGCAACATTC
>NW_024684365.1:0-389 GCF_008729295.1 Plectropomus leopardus | reverse complement strand
GCGTTATAGTGTAGCATGGTGAAGAAACGACCAAAAACCACCAAAAATGTCATATTTTGGCATGTTGAAAAAATGACCAAAACAATCGCATAGTATAGCCTTGCCAAAAATGTCAAAATGTGACCAAAAATAAAAAGTGCTGAAAACAACATAGAATAGTCTGTTGAGACACGTTATTGTGTAGCATGGTGAAGAAACGATCAAAAAACACCAAAAATGTCATATTTTAGCATGTTGAAAAAATGACCAAAACAATCGCATAGTATAGCCTTGCCAAAAATGTCAAAAAATGACCCCACCGGAAAATAGCTGAAAACAACATAGAATAGTCTGTTGAGACGCGTTATAGTGTAGCATGGTGAAGAAATGCTCAAAAACCACCAAAAAGG
>NW_024684364.1:0-608 GCF_008729295.1 Plectropomus leopardus | reverse complement strand
TATAATATGACGCGTCTCTACGAGTTATTCTAAGTGGTTTTCAGCCATTTTTAGGAGGGGTCAAAATTTGACTTTTTTCGCCATACTATACTATTGCCTTTGTGGCCATTTTTTTGGACGTGCTAAATTATGAGGTTTTTGGTGTTTTTTTGGCCTTTATTTCCACTTTGTTTACTATGACGCGTCTCTACAAGTTATTCCAAGTGGTTTTCAGCCATTTTTAGGAGGGGTCAAAATTTGACTTTTTTCTCCATACTATACTATTGCCTCTGTGGCCATTTTTTGGACGTGCTAAATTATGAGGTTTTTAGTCTTTTTTGGCCTTTATTTCCACTTTGTATAATATGACGCGTGTCTACGAGTTATTCTAAGTGGTTTTCAGCCATTTTTAGGAGGGGTCAAAATTTGACTTTTTTCTCCATACTATACTATTGCCTTTGTGGCCATTTTTTTGGACGTGCTAAATTAATAGGTTTTTGGTCTTTTTTGGCCTTTATCTCCACTTTGTATAATATGACGCGTCTCTACGAGTTATTCTAAGTGGTTTTCAGCCATTTTTAGGAGGGGTCAAAATTTGACTTTTTTCGCCATACTATACTATTGCCTTT
>NW_024684363.1:0-479 GCF_008729295.1 Plectropomus leopardus | reverse complement strand
TGTAGATTTTAATATTATTTAAAATATATAAATATAATAATTATGAAGATAGCAGCAGCAAAATGAAAAGAACAAAGCCCCCGAAAGAGCAAGCATCAATGACACAACGTCACAAATCAAGTCAGAATGACACAAAGGAGGAGGAAGGCGCAAAAGCGGCATGCAGAGGGAACAGGGAAGAGCAGGTGGGCTAGAGCAGCTTAAATAAGGCGGGGCAAGTGAGTTAAGCGAATCAGATGTTTATAGGCAAATCAGCTGGCCATCAGCTGATGAGGTTTACATGATATCAGCTGATATCAACAGCAGCCGCGCTTGACACCGGGGCCTGCCTGAACTAACACTATGCTCAATTTGTCTTGTTCTGCAGGAGAAAGTTGATAACTATTGATATTTCCAAGACAATATTGCCATACCTCGCCTGCATTGGGCCTTAAAACAGCTTTTTCGGTGGCCTTTTGTCACACGTTTAAGTCCCTGTA
>NW_024684362.1:0-902 GCF_008729295.1 Plectropomus leopardus | reverse complement strand
TTTTCGCCATACTATAGCATGCGATTTTTGGTCATTTTTTTGACATGCTAAAATATGATGTTTTTGGTTGTTTTTAGTCCTTTCATCCACATGTTACACTATAACATGTCTTAACGTGCTATTTCATGTTGTTTCGAGGCCATTTTTTGACATGTCATATTTTGACATTTTTCGCCATACTATAGCATGCGATTTTTGGTCGTTTTATGGGCATGCTAAAATATGATGTTTTTGGTTGTTTTTAGTCCTTTCTTCAATATACCACACTATAACGTAGTTCAGTATGCTTTTTTTATGTTGTTTTCAGGCCTTTTTTTGACATGTCAGATTTTGACATTTTTCGCCATACTATAGCATGCGATTTTTGGTTATTTTTTTGACATGTTAAAACATGATTTTTTTGGTTGTTTTTAGTTCTTTCTTCGACATGCTACACTATAACATGTCTTAACGTGCTACTTTATGTTGTTTCGAGGACTTTTTTTGACATGTCATATTTTGACATTTTCACCATACTATAGCATGCGATTTTTGGTCATTTTTTGGGCATGCTAAAATAATATGTTTTTGGTTGTTTTTAGTCCTTTCTTCAATACACTAAACTATAACGTGGTTCAGTATGCTATTTCATGTTGTTTTCAGACCTTTTTTTGACATTTCAGATTTTGACATTTTTCACCATACTATAGCATGCAATTTTTGGGCATTTTTTTGACATGCTAAAACATGATGTTTTTGGTTGTTTTTAGTCCTTTCATCCACATGCAACACTATAACGTGTTTTAATAACCCATTCTATATTGTTTTCAGGACATTTTTTGACATGTCATATTTTGACATTTTTCACCATACTATAGCATGTGATTTTTGGTCGTTTTTTGGGCATGCTAAAATATGATGTT
>NW_024684361.1:0-700 GCF_008729295.1 Plectropomus leopardus | reverse complement strand
CTATAGCCTTGCTGTTTTGGTCATTTTTCCAACATGGTATTTTATGGATTTTTTGACTGTTTTTGGATGTTTTTTCAACGTTGAATACTATAACATGCAACTTCATGCTATACTAAGTGGTCTTCAGCTGTTTTTAGGACATGTCAAATTTTCACATTTTCGCCATACTATAGCCTTGCTTTCTTGGTCATTTTTTCAACATGCTTTTTTATGGGTTTTGGGCTGTTTTTGGATGTTTTTTCAACACTGAATACTATAACATGCCTCTCTATGCTATACTAAGTGGATTTCAGCATTTTTTAGGACATGTCAAATTTTGACATTTTCACCATACTATAGCCTTGCTGTTTTGGTCATTTTTCCAACATGGTATTTTATGGATTTTTTGACTGTTTTTGGATGTTTTTTCAACGCTGAATACTTTAACATGCCTCTAAATGCTATACTAAGTGGCTTTCAGCTGTTTTTAGGACATGTCAAATTTTGACATTTTCGCCATACTATAGCCTTGCCTTCTTGGTCAGTTTTTCAACATGCTTTTTTATGGGTTTTTTGACCATTTTTGGATATTTTTTCAACACTGAATATCATAACATGCCTCTAAATGCTAAAAATAAGTTTTTTTTTCAGCTGTTTTTAGGACATGTCAAATTTTGACATTTTCACCATACTATAGCCTTGCTGTTTTGGTCATTTTTTC
>NW_024684360.1:0-1111 GCF_008729295.1 Plectropomus leopardus | reverse complement strand
GGCTAGTACCTGCGCAGGTGTTTGCTCTGTTTTAATTGCTCGCGAGCACAGAAAAGTGCGTCAGGGAGTACTTTAAATCTTATCGTAAAACTGAAAAATGCTGTATCTTTAAACTACATTTTGTCTCTGAAAAATTGTTTTTGCGTTCTTATAGTTATACATGCTTGTCTGGGGCTACCTTGAAGGCAGTTTTGACTCCTTAATTATCATAGACACGACGTTTTATTTCAAAAAAATCATACAAACTAAAGTGTAATGAAGTGGGTTAAAGTCACCCTAATACCGAGTGCTGTACACTCGCTGTAGAAACCTGTAGAAATGTCAGTCACTTTTTGGTTATTTTCGTAAACAGATTTTTTAAGGTTTCGTTGAAATCTGTGAGGCACACACCATACTTATATACCCTTTTGTTTGACCCGAGCTTTCAGATGTAAACCAGCATCAGCAGCAACAGGTCACGTCTACTTTATAGGGGCGTAGTTTGTTCAGTAGGGGTGCACTTATGAAGATTTGGGGGGGGGGGGGGGTTCTAATAGTTTGCGTATCAAACACATAATTCCCTACATTCTGGTGCAATCAGTTATGAGGTGCAGTCTGTACCAGTCTGCGCCTTTTATGTGTCACTTTGTGATTTAAATGTCCTAATAAAATCAAAGAAGGCTACTCTGTTACTGGGAGAGGATAAATGCACATGTTCTAAATATTGAGGGTGTGAGGGTTGCAGAGTTGTTTTTTTTAAGTATCTGTACTTAACTTTTTTTTTTTTATATTTCTGTCAACTTTCACTTTTACTCCACTACATTTCCTATATAGGCTACTTTTACTACAATACATTTCTTTCTTGTGTGTGTTATCAGCATTTACTTGCACTCTTATTTTCAATACTTATCAATACTTAAGTACATTTAATATCTTAAAATTACTTTTGATACTCAATTCCAGAATGAATGCCAGAAGACTTTTACTCAAGTAATATTCTAAAAAGTGACTTTAACTTCTACCCAAGACTTAATCTGGTAAGATATCTGTTCTTTTACTCAAATATGGCTTTTCAGTAATTAATCCACTACTGCCACTTTCATGGTATACCGTGGTATGTACAGCGTTGCAT
>NW_024684359.1:0-10221 GCF_008729295.1 Plectropomus leopardus | reverse complement strand
TTATATCTTGCTAATTCACTAACTGACTGATTTGTTTTTTTGTTCTCTAAAATGTTAGATAATAGTGAAAAAATGTCCATGACATGATTCCAGAGCAAGGTGTTGTTTTTAAATGTCTTGTTTTGTCTGACCTAGAGTCCAAAACCCAAAAATATTTAGTTTGAAGTTATTCACAACAAAGAAAAGCGGCAAATCATCACTTTTCAGAAGCTGGAACTAGCTTTGTGAAAAATTTTAGGTTGACAAAATTTGAGAAATCAAGCTGAATCATAACAAAATTCCGTCAAAATGTCTTCTCAATATCAGTCAGTTTAAAATTACAAGGCAACCTGGACACTAAGTGAAGTGTAAACTTTTTTTTTACTTCATTATATTAGGGCAATGCTAATATTTTTTATCTATTTTTCTTGTTTTTTTGTGAATGTTATCTAATTTTTTTAATCTTTTTTTTTTTATTCAAACCACCCTTAAACTAAATGCAAAGATCAAACCACATCGAACTGACATTTTTATATCCCTCACTGTCATCTCTGCATCCACGTCTGTGTTGTTGTCATGTAGTGGAACAACATCACACGCCACACTTGCAGAGGGTGATCATGGGAGATCCGTCTGCAGGCGGGATTAAACTCGCCGTTACGGGCGATGAGGAGTGAGATGATGATGTGTGTCTCTGTCTCCTTTTCTCTCCCCTGACAAATAACAGCATGGCAGCTCATGGCAGCCCCACGGCTCCTGACAGCCATCCAAGCAGCCAAGCAGGCAGGCAGTCAGCCATTGTTTTGTAATGTGTTTCACTCTGCCAGCGCTGATCCTTGCTAAGGTACTTACCACGCCATTGTTGTCTAAGTATGCTATTTTCTGGCTGGGCACCTCCACTATAGAATAGGGTGCTTTTTCCCCCCTTTCTTTTTTTTTTTTTCAAAAGAGAGGTTTGTTACAGTCACCGTCATGCTAATCCTGGTGTGTGATATGTATATGTGTCAACACAGAAAAAGAGAGAGGGAGAGAGGGGAGTCTTAACCCAGCAGACAAATGGTGTGAATGGCAGAGAGGCAGATAGACAGACAAGTCCCATTCACTCCGCACTGTCCTCCATGACACCAAATTACTGTTTATCAAAATAAGACGAGCAGTATAATAAGGATACTTTAGGAGTGTGTCGCCTAATGCGTCTTGAATGTGTAGAGGCCTTATGGTATTTCTACGCCAACATTTACCCAGCAGTCAGATTAACAGAACAGGTCAGAGGAGGACTTTAGGCTGTTGCAACGATTGATTATGAATTTATATACTGCCAGAGCAGTAAGCTCTGGTATAGTCTTTTGCAATAAAATATGTATCGCATCATTAAAATGAGGTAAAAAAAAAAAAATTCTTAATATATTTGACATTTTGGTAAATTTTTGCTTTCTTGCTGAGTGTTAGATGAGAAGACTGATATCTGGCTAATGTTCATACAGTGAATATGGAGCTACAGTGATAAGCCGCTGATTTTAGCATAATCCCAAGAACATTCTGAGAATGGTACAATGCAACTAATGCAATGTTTAAGTAACGTTTTCAGCTGCAATTTTTTTCCTTTAGTTCCCAGAACATTCCTCTTTAAGTTAGGGTAACATTTTCTATAAACATCAAAAAACACTGTTTGTTTTTTGTTACTATATCACATTACATTACAATTTCATTTAAAAAAAAAAAAAAATCAACTGTAATCTCAGGCCTCAAAACATGTTCTGAATGTAGCTTTGAAAATGTTCCTCCTTTGCTCTCATGTAACATTGTGGGAACGTTTTATAAAAGAACATTCTATGATCTGTCGCCTCTTATCAACAAAACATCCTCAAAATGTTGCAGTTAAAACATTACGTTTTAGTCAGCATTTCACCTCATAGAGACATTATTTGAAATGATAAACATCCTCAAAATGTTCTTTAAACATCAGATTAAAATGATTTCTTAAAAACGTGATTGCACTTTGTAGGTAATGTTAGCCAGTGTTGTGGACACGTTCTCTGCTAGCTGGGGTGAGTGGAAACAGGAGTAAACAGCTGGCCTGGCCCTATCTGAAGACCTCTCTCTAGCCAAGAAACCCTCAAATAACCTATAGATATCATTTTCCGATTTTAGTATGGATTAAACAAAACAGAATTACCATTCTAAAGGGGACTCTGCAAAATCTAGAGTGTATGAGCAGTTTGGACACGGTTCTCAACATGGAGGTGGCTGAGCCTGTGGTTAGCAGCTAATGGTGCTAACTCCATAAATAGTGATAAACAATACCAATGGTGCTGACATAGTTGGTGTTAACAGGGAGATAACTGGGAGGTAACTGTGGGAATGGGTGCTAGGTTTCTGCGATGACACCATCTCAATCATGGATGTAGGCTACAAAGAAAACCGAATATAGTGTTTGAGGCAGAGCACTACTCATTCCCTTGAAAGTTGCTCAGTGGTGCAAGAAGCCAAAACAGTTAACCCTCTAGGGTGTAAAATTACACAGATCTTTTGCATCATTGGGCCCATAGAGCAAGTGCACTGGTTACTTGGCTAACATCCGCCAGCCAAGTCAGCTACCTCCATGTTAACCCTCCGCTAACTTGAATAGGGATACAGTGATGTAATCTTGCAGCTCTTCTAGACTTTCGAAACCCAATAGTGAAACAAGTCATTTTGTGTGGGTTGTGACACTGAAAAAATGTAGACCTATCCTTAGATTTACAGATATACAAATGTATAAGTCTATGGGAAGATGTGTGGGCTCAAGGACATCACGTGTTGATCCAGAAGTTGTAATTACACATTTTGGCCACTATGTGAAATTAGCTTCAACGTCTGGTGCACTTCTTAAGGGCATGTTCCCAATATCATCAGTAACTGCTTATATGAGCACAATGCAAAGCAGTGGCAATGAGCAAATTAGTGGATACACATATGCGTGGCCAGACCATCTTACCACAACAAACCACAGAAAAGCTCAGATTACAACACACAGTAACTTCAGTCTCTGCTCAGGACGCCATCACCCCACTATATCTTTATATAGCAAATAGTGGTTTGCTGCAATATTGATATTAATGCAATATTAATGCTCTTAATGTCGCATACAGAACCTTAAGATAGCAAATTTGGTGTCCCGACTGTGGTATCATTCTTTTCATCTAACTCTCAATGAGAAAGCAAATACACAACAATTCCTGTAAAACTCACTGACCCACTGATGGATTGACCTTCAAAAACTCATTCTGTGCAGCCAACATGCAAAACTTTATTTTATATTCTTGAAGAGATCCCAAACTTTCCAGAAATATCAAAAGTGTCAGGCTGAATTTTGGGGGAATGTGTATAAAATGAAGCTCAAATCAGCTAGAATATTACCGTTTGGTGTAATGGTGCAGCCAGAAATTCACAACATTTTTGAAAAGCTACTTAAAAGTACTGTGTATTCTTTATTTAAATTTTAAATTCTATTTTCAGTAAATTTGATCATTCGACATAATGGTCCAAGTGCTTTTTTAAGCTCTCTTCACAGTGCCAGGATATAGGCAAATCATGGTGCAGAAATATGTAAAAAAAAAAATACTTCAATTTTATTTATTTTTTTACCTAAAAAAATGCAAGTATAAATACTGACTCCAAATACAAGCTATGGAAAATCATCATGTTTAATTTTTGTAAAATAGTAGAATATAAACTCTTCAGGTAGTTTAAGTACCCTCATTCTCAGACACACTACAGAGGATATATCCTTAGTGTCCTCAGTCGTTGTGTTTGGTACACATTTTAACAGCAGTGCTTCTCTGTCGGCTGATGTATCACTGCACAATCTCCACTTCAATTAATCATCACTCTGAGACCTTTTATTTTTCCATTTCTGGTTAAGTGTGCATATTTCACTCGCCCACTGTATCGGTGGAACAGGAAAATCTGTGGGAGCATTAATAAGCCTAATATAGAAACATATTTGAACCCTGCTCCTCCACTAAGTAGATTATAAACATTTATTATAGCATGTTATCATAATATCCTGCACAGCATATTGCAAAACTTCTGTGGGCCAGTTTTTCTCCCGGTGCAGTGGAAGATCATAGTTAATTCAGCAGCGTTATGGTAATGTAGAGGTCCCTATCGGTCCCGGCATCACACATACTAACAAGCTTAGGATAAGCCCAGCCTGGAATGGTATGAGGTTTGAATTTCTGGAACCAGCGCAGTCTCTGCAGCCAAATCTCACTTCAGCAGAAACCAGTGGGGTGATTCCTCTGCTTAAAAAATTAGTGCTAGTGCATATATATTTTTTTGCAAGGAAAGGAGGTTTGGTACCTTGCAAGGAGAAAAATGCTCTGTATGTAAAAAAAAAAAAAAAAAATTTAAGGATGGCAAAAATCGTCTTGAGAGGGCTAATCAGCTGGCAACTCTGAAAAGCCTGTAATGTGCATTAAGAGATTTATACACAGCGCAGAGGTAAAGCCTCGCAACATTGTTGACTCATTTAAAGATGCCAACATCTCAACTTTGTGCACTGTTAACAAATGCACACATGTTAAGTTGGTGTACTCTGCACTTCTCCTGTCTCTCTAAATCGCAGTGTATCTGCCATAAGCATGTTATGCCCCAGGGCTCATCAGTACCATGTGATCCCAGGCAGGGCTGCCACTGTGAGACAACATGATAAATCCTGTTTGTGAGACTCGACTGCTCTCAGCTCTTAGCTCTAATCTAACCACCCTCAACCTCGAGCACCGGAGAAGAGCGTCTGTCGATCCGAGCTGAGAGGGGAGAGGAGTGCAAGAAAGGATCCAGGGCGCTGGGCCGTATACGTTACTCTACATTATGCCAATCAGGTTAAGAAAACAGGGTAGTTTTCAACTGAAAAGTGCAAAGGTAGTTTGCGCCTCAGCATCTGATCTGACAGCAGCATGCAAGAAGCAGATGTAAATTTGTATTGGTATTGAGGTGTGGTTAATGGAGATTTTTGGGTGGAGTTTTACCTTATCTGCTGTGAGGATCCAAGGTCAGGGGGATGCTTATAGTTGTAAAGCCCTCGGAGGCAGATTGTGATTTGGTAAAATTTGAAATAATGCTGTCTCTTTGTGACATGGGGCAAACTGTGAACAGGAATGTCAAATGTTCATGGAGCTGGAGTAAATTGATGAGAGTTTTCAGTACTAGATGGTAACTCAGGTGTGTCTTGCAGATAATTGACTAGATAGACTGCAGCAACACAGAAAAGTTGCTCCAGAGTGAGTGTGCAGCCAACATGCTGGGAAATCATGACCTGACTTACCCTAAGTTTACCTAACCCTACGTAACGTAACGTAACGTAACGTTATGTAACGTAACGTAACGTAATTTGACAAATTGATTAATTGACTCGTTGTTTTCCCCCTATCTATATGACAGTATTTTATGATCGCTTTGGCTTCGTTTTTTCGTGACAGAGTTGCAAAATTCTCAGCACAAAATGATACACTCCGAAGTTTGCTGTCACTACCTCTAGTGTGCAAAAGATGTCGAGAAATAATCATTTTAATTTTGTTCAGTAAGTATATTAGAGGCTAGAGTTTGACTTTATGCTACAGTAAACTACAGTCATATGGTAAAATGATAAGTGCATGTGCACTTAATTTCCTCCATTTACTTTTTGTTTTCTGTGTCAGCCACAAAGTTTCAGACATTAAATGTTAAATAATTGACTCACTTTTTAGTTTAAGGGATTCACAGTGACACAATGTCTCATAACCAGCGGAAAAAGAAGAACTAAACTTGAATTAAAGTTAACATTTACAGTTTCTCCCAGTTTTATTCTCCTCTGTCACTGTTTCAACAACTGTCTGTCTATCTCTGCCCGTCTGTCTGTCCTAGTGTCTGTCTCTGTCTGTCTGTCTTTTTCTTTCTCTCTAAATGATAATTCAGAACATCACAGATTTGGCACTTGTAGCAGGTCTCGCAGAAAAATTAATTAATGCAAACTCCAAGTGCTATCAAAATTATACATTTGGAGCGAGCGCAGATACAGATACAGAGAGAGAGAGAGATGTGAGGACGTTCTGGTCTCATTAAGAGAGCAGGCAGAGTGGAATTAGTCTGAATATAATGACAGGCCACACTATCTCATGTAAAAACAGCCCTGTTTTCCTCTCTCATTCATTGGCACTAGTAATTAGTTTTGGCCCTAAAACTGTCACCCTTTACTCTAGAAAAGGCAGATGTGATTTGAGGTGCAATTTAATCTTGCTTTAATGAAGAACTAATGGACGCATTGCAAATTACTTTTTTTCTCCCCCCCCCTCCCCCTCCCCCTGTGTGATTGAACAGGGGCTTGGGAAAAAAAAATCTATTTCCTGCTTTTGAAAAGATCAAGAGTATCTTTGATAATGGTGAGAGCGTCACCGGCAGCTTCATTGCATCGAGCCAACAAGCTCTTTTAACCGAATCACAATTCAGTGGAGAGGAGGCCACAATTAGTGACAAAGCAGAGAAAGCGCTGTGGGGCCTGGGCAAGCAGAAAGCCTCTCGGTGCTCCAGGCTCCTTGTTAGAAACAGGCCCTGGAGGTGTCACACAGGAACAATGAAGCCTGATAAATTACCCCACAGAAAAAAAAAAAAAAAACACAGAAAAGATGTACTACTAATTTTCAATTACACCTATAATGCATTCCCGATTGGAAAGAGAAATTGGACATGTGTGGAGAACAAACAGCCATAGGCTCAATACACCTCTCTGTTTGCGAGCTTCCTAAGAGCCTATGATATCCGTAGTGTATTAGCAATAAATTACATGGTGTTTAATATAGCATTCGCTGGTGATTTTACTCCACGGCCATAGAGAAGGGGAATGAATATTGGTGCCAAATAATGCCGCCTCATTACGTTTGATTTTTGTCAGAGGATAATCAAAGCCAAAAAAGACAAAATTGCATTCTTATCTAATTTAGCCCTAATTCCCCTCTAAAAAATGATGTTTTTGTTTGGAAAAGGAACATTGTTTGCTTTTTTTTTTTTTTTCCGAAATGCGAGACAAGGAGGAGAGAGTTTCAAGTGTGTGTGTGTGGGAGAAGCGCCTGTCTGCAGCTCTCTAAACCACTTAAGGGACACTGTGTTTCAAACTGGCATCACTAACGGATGATGTTGTAGAGAATATATCAAGGCCAAATAATAGTCCTTGAAACGGGTGAAAGGGGATGTGAGAACTGAGGAGGGTCAGACATGTGGAACATGTGTATCTGTCTTCCTGTGTGTGTGTGTATTTGACTACAGCAGCAGCAAGGCAGAAAGCCTAATGGGAGTGGGCTTAACTCTTGCACACAGCCTCACTACATATCTGATTACTGGGACCAGTAATTTTCTTTCCTTAAATAAGGAAGAAATTGGATAGGATGAATGAAATTTGGCTGTCATATTGCAATGATGGTGCAGCAGGGAGATTATGTGTTTCACATAATCGTTCATCATTTTCCAACCAGTGTTCGGGCTTAGCATAATGGAATTGGTAAACTGGTTTAAATCAGAACGTGAGAACAGCCTATCAGGCAGACTGTGAGGGTCTGTGGTAATGTCTTCAGACCGAGCAGAATATTTTTACCACAGAGCCGCGCATACACACTGCATTACACCCAAACACCACGGGAACACACTGTCTTCATCTCTGCCTCATCACGTGGTCAGAATGCATCGAAAGATACCTTGAAACACATCTAATGATGTTTATTTATTTATTTTCATTTTATTTTTTCATCTTTTTTTTCATTGAACAGTTTTCTCTGCTTGTTTTTAGCCTTTTGCATGCATTAATACTTAATAAAGAGTAATCACTATGTCTTGTTCTTAAATGATAAAGAGTGATCTGTAGCCACTGCAATAAATCAAACATTTTTTTTTTTTTACATGTGATTACATATCAGCAGTTTCCTCTCAAACTTAAATCACACTGCATCTGATCATCTCCATGATTTGATGCTACACAGTGTCATTTAAAGCTATTTTGTCATATGCTTTTGGTATAACTATACATATTGCATTATGTGTTCATAACAGTTACTTTTAGGAAGCTTTTATTTGCTCATGTGCATCTGTCTTTATTTAATTAACAGTGTTTTTAGATTTATTTTTCTTTATTTGATTACATTTGCCCAGTTTGATTTCACTTATAGGCGATAAGTCGTTAATGTTGACTTTCTTTGTATCAGTTTCTTTTGTTTTTCTACATATTCGACTATTGTATGTCTGTGTAGCTCCTCATGGGGTCATTGTGGGATAAAGACAAGTCTAGTATTAGTATTATAATGGATCAGGGTTTTTTTTGTTTTTTTGGTCTTTATGTTGTAAATGATAAAATAAAAATTATTTAAATATTTTCCATTGGGGTTGTCATGTGCCTCCCCTTTAAAAAAATTATTATTTTGGTCATCATTAACAAAAAGAACTGAAGTACGAGACAAAAAAAACAACCTTATCTACAAATGAACCTGTTGAATGTAGCACGGTCAGTAAATTATAAAACTTCTTTGTAGTTTTTGGCCATATATATTACTGGAGAGATTTTGACTATAGATGAAAAATAAGTAAGCCTGTGTGTTTTTTTGATCATAACAGAAAATAAAGGCATATTCTGATTTGCAAAAACCTTTCATAGCATCAGCAAACATATATTAGATTTTTTCATCGTCCTGCATTTATATGTGTATTTGTGGTAGCTGCTTCTTGAATTTTGGTGTTGGTGACCACTTTTTTTTTTTTTTACCTTCTCTCAGCTGAATTTATTTTAGGATCATGTCCAGCATTTTGTTGTGAGTGATCATTTTAATTTTGTGACAATGCAGCAGTGATTTTTCCAACATGCTGACATCTTAAAATTGATCACCTAACACAACTTGATTGTTTTTGTGAGCCCAACACTGACCAATATGTCTCAATTTATTTCCTTAAATACATTTCTAATAACATGTATTGTGTCCGTTTGACTTGATTTGACTGTCATTGCAGTTTATTTCACCACTGAGCTTTGCAGTGTATCTCTGGTGCAGTGTCATGCTGGTGCCAAAACAGAATTAATATCTGATGTAGAGGAGTAACAGTCCAGAGGAGGTTATCTATTGGCCACTAGGTGTCACAGTGGTTGTTTCAAAAAGACTGTCTTCTCTCTGTTTGACTAACTGCTACAGTCAGTGTACAGTCTAATGTGTGTTTGTCAGCCCTGTCCAAGAATCTGTGAATGTGAATAAAACATATATCCAGCCAAAAAAAAACAAAAAAACAAAACCCTCCAATTATCTCCAACTATATATGAGCTGAATGAATAAAGTCTCAGATGTTCAAATCACATCAGCAAGAGTAAATATAAACTTAAAAAAAAAACGTTTTTTTTTTTTTTGGCATATTTGAGCCTTGAAGATAGATGCTTTTTATTCCACAACTTTTACATAGTATTGCATCACTTCCTCTGTATGAGTATCTTCTAAAATGATTATGATAACTCTGACTTCAGAAATTTGACAGTAAAAAGGCTCAACTGGCTCATCACAGAACAGCAATGCAGCAAATTACATTACAACTGCATTTACACTGAGGATCAGCTAAATTGTTGGTAATTCTTCTGCATAACTAAATGAAAAAAAAAATAGTTAAACTTAGACTCTTGTTGCTCTAAGTGTGAAACTTTCAGAAAGAGCTGTGGATGTTTCTGGTTTTAACATAGCAGAGATTCACTGGATCTAATCCACACCTGTAAAATAAAGTAACTATAATCATACTCATAACTCTTTAGTTGTGAAATAAGGTCTCAGGTGCTGTGTCTATCTTCTTTCCATCTTGATGCAAGCACAATGGGAAATTTACTTAGGATAAGGGATGATTCCTCAAACTATTCTCTAACTTTTCTCTACTGCTCACTATTTTTTTTTACTGTAGTACCTGCAAAGTGTCATTTTAGAATGTAATAGTACGTTTTAGACTGGGGATAGACCACAGACAAGTCTGAACGTGATCCAAAAATATACAGCAAATTATTTATATCAAATAAGTAATACATATGGAAAACCTAAGGTTGTATTGGGACAAATGTGCTTTAAAATTAAGGGGAAAAAAATGAAAGAATGACATTTTTAAAGTATGGGTATTGGGGATGTGTGGATGTGAGGCAGCTACATTTGATTTAAAGGAGTTCAAAACAACTGTTGTTATAGCAAAAATAATAATTCTGCTATTATGACCATATATATG
>NW_024684358.1:0-397 GCF_008729295.1 Plectropomus leopardus | reverse complement strand
GGTAACAGCAACATTCTAGAACATTAACATTCTACAGTTACATCATAACATTGTAGAACTGTAACATTCTACAGTAATAGCAACATTCTAGAACTGTAACATTCTACAGTTACATCATAAAAATGTAGAACTGTAACATTCTACAGTAACAGCAACATTCTACATCTGTAACATTCTACAGTAACAACAACATCCTAGAACTGTAACATTCTAGTTACATCATATGTTGCAAAGTGAAGTGCAGAGGACAAAAACATCTTGCAGGCAGGGAGTTAAGCTGAGAAATTTAAGCAGACTTTTATTGTCAGTCTCGAACAGAAAAAAAACAACAACAACAAAAAAAACAAAACAAAAAACAAAGAACACTTATCAATACACTTTAGCTCCCATTACTCAG
>NW_024684357.1:0-206 GCF_008729295.1 Plectropomus leopardus | reverse complement strand
GATGGAGATTGTTTTCAAGCGGTCTGCCAGAACCTGCAGGTGGAGGCGGAAGCTGCAGGTCACTGACAGAGGCTATAGGTGGAGGTTTTTGGGAGCGGTTTGCCAGAACCTGCAGGTGGAGGCGGCACCTGCAGGTTGCTGACAAACCCTTTAGAGGGTCGTTGTTTTGAAGCTGTCTGCTGGAATCTGCAGGTGGAGGCGTTAGC
>NW_024684356.1:0-942 GCF_008729295.1 Plectropomus leopardus | reverse complement strand
TAGAGACGTGCTATAATGGACAAAGTGGAAATAGAGGCCAAAAAAGTACAAAACCCCGCGAATTTAGCATGTTGGAAAAAATGGTGAAAAAGGCAATAGTATAGTATGGCGAAAAAGGTCAAAATTTGGACACGTCCCAAAAATGTTCAAAAACCGCATATTCTAGCTTTAAGACATGCGCCATTGTTGACAAAGTGAAAATGCAGGACAAAAAAGTTAAAAAAAACAAAAAACAAAAAACAAAAAAAAAACGCTAATTTAGCATGTTGGAAAAAATGGCAAAAAGGCAATAGTATAGTATGGCGAAAAAGGTCAAAATTTGACACGTCCCAAAAATGTCTGAAAACCACATATTCTAGCTCGTAGAGACGCACCATAATGGACACAGTGGAAATAGAGGCCAAAAAAGTCCAAAAACCCGCTAATTTAGCATGTTGGAAAAAATGGCTAAACAAGGCAATAGTATAGTATGGCGAAAAAAGTCAAATTTGGACACGTCCCAAAAATGTCTGAAAACAACATATTGTAGCTTGTAGAGACGCGCCATAGTGAACAAAGTGGAAATATCGCCCAAAAAAGTCCAAAAACTCGCGAATATAGCATGTTTGAAAAAATGGTGAACAAGGCAATAGTATAGTATGGCGAAAAAGGTCAGAATTTGACACGTCCCAAAAATGTATAAAAACCGCATATTCTAGCTGTAAGACATGCGCCATTGTTGACAAAGTGAAAATGCAGGACAAAGAAGTAAAAAAAAACAACAAAAAACAAAAAACGCTAATTTAGCATGTTGGAAAAAATGGCGAAAAAGGCAATAGTATAGTATGTCGAAAAAGGTCAAAATTTGACACGTGCCAAAAATGTACAAAAAACGCATATTCTAGCTTTAAGACATGCGCCATTGTTGACAAAGTGAAAATGCAGGACAAAAAAGTTAAAAAA
>NW_024684355.1:0-519 GCF_008729295.1 Plectropomus leopardus | reverse complement strand
AAAACAAAATAAAATAAAGTTACTTATACTTAATATTTAGGGCCCACTTTGATATTACACACATAATGTGCTTTCGAAAATCAAGCTCAAAAGAATTTCATACATTACTATAATTTCCTACTTTAATTGAGTTATTTTTTTAACCAACATCAGTCCTAATCATGAATATCAAATATTCATTCATTTTCAGAATATTAACTCTTTGAATGATTGACTGTGACAGTGCACCTGCTGGAAATAGCATATATTTTCAACATATGCTGAATATGATAAAAAGACATAATCAGGTGGAAAATAGTAAAAATGACTAATTCCAAGGCAAAATCCCAGAACGACACCCAAAAATAATACAATGTATGTTTTTATGCTTTGATGGCTGTGAGATCAAAAATGTACGGATTAACGGATTAAACAAAAATACACAATTTTGCCAAAATGTATGCCATGTGCATGAACAGCGAATGTGCGTGTGAAATGCACCAAACAGTCCCTAAAGGTTAAAGTAGTCAAACCAGACCA
>NW_024684354.1:0-877 GCF_008729295.1 Plectropomus leopardus | reverse complement strand
ATAGTATGGAAAAAGTTCAAAAAATGACATGTTCCAAAAACACCTCAAAACAGCTGGAAACTGCATAAAATAGCATGCTGAATAACACCATGGTATAAAATATTGCAAAAATAGGCAAAAAACAGCGTAAAATGGCATGTCGAAAAAATGACCCAAAGACCAAGGCTATAGTATGGAAAAGGCTGAAAAAATGAAAAGTCTCAAAAAACCTGAAAACAGGCTTAAAATGGCGTGCCAAAAAACGACATGGCATGAAATGTTGCAAAAAAGGCCAAAAACACTGTAAAATGGCATGTCGAAAAAATGACCCAAATACCAAGGCTATAGTATGGAAAAAGTTCAAAAAGTGACATCTCCCAAAAAAAAACATGAAAACAATTGAAAACCAAATAAAATAGCGTGCCGAGAAACACTATGGAATAAAATGTTGCAAAAAAGGCCAAAAACACTGTAAAATGGCATGTCGAAAAAATGACCCAAAGACCAAGGCTATAGTATGGAAAAAAGTCAAAAAATGACATGTCCCAAAAATACCTCAAAACAGCTGGAAACTGCATGGATTAGCATGCTGAATAACGCCATGGCATAAAATATTACAAAAAAGGTCAAAAACAGCGTAAAATGGCATGCCGAAAAAATGACCCAAAGAGGAAGGCTATAGTATGGAAAAGGCTGAAAAAAATGAAAAGTCCCCAGAACACCTTAAAAAAAGCTGAAACAGGCATAAAATAGCGTGCCGATAAACGCCATGGCATACAATCTTGCAAAAACGGTCAAACACACCATAATATGGCATGCTGAGAAAATGACCCAAAGAGCAAGGCTATAGCATGGAAAAAAGTCAAAAAATGACATGTTCCAAAAACACCTCAAAACA
>NW_024684353.1:0-690 GCF_008729295.1 Plectropomus leopardus | reverse complement strand
TTATTATAGCTCGTAGAGCCATGCCATAGCATAGCATGTTGAAAAAAGGGCCAAAAAAGGGCAAAAAAGTCATAATATAGCATGTTGAAAAACTGGTCAAAAACCGCATAGTATAGTATGGCGAAAAATCTCAAATTTTGACATGCCAAAAAAATGCCCAAAAACCACTTATTATCACTCGTACAGCCGCACCATCGCATAGCATGTTGAAAGAAAGTCCAAAAACGGGCAAAAAAGTCATAATATAGCATGTTGAAAAACTGGTCAAGAACCACTTGTTACTTATTATAACTCATAGAGCCATGCCATAGCATCTCATGTTGAACAAAGGGCCCAAAAAAGGGCAAAAAGTCATTATGAAGCATGTTGAAAAAATGACGAAAAACTGCATAGTATAGTATGGCAAAAAATCTCAAATTTTGACATGTCCAAAAAATGCCTAAAAACAGCTTATTATAACTTGTAGAGCCTCAACCTTGCATAGCATGTCGAAAAATGGGCCCAAAAAATGTCAAAAAGTCCTAATATAGCATGTTGAAAAAATGACGAAAAACCGCATAGTATAGTATGGCGAAAAATCTCAAATTTTGACATGTCCAAAAAATGCCTGAAAACCACTTATTATCACTCGGACAGCCGCACCATAGCATAGCATGTTGAAACAAGGGTCAAAAAAGGGCAAAAAAGTCC
>NW_024684352.1:0-513 GCF_008729295.1 Plectropomus leopardus | reverse complement strand
AAAAAACTAATAACATAGTTCAAGTCATCATAACAGATTACATGTTTAAGGCAAAATCACAAGTGATATTACAATTATGGAAAACATGAATTGAAAAACATTACATTTATAAAAAAAAAAACCCACAAAAAACTGAGATTAGACCAAAAATTATAATTTTACACTGAGAAAGGATTAAAGTCTCAACCAGAAGACTCATGTCCTGCCCACAGATAGGACATGAGTCTTCTGGTTGTAACGTAACAAAGGCTGGTAGCAACATGTGATGAAGTTAACATAACAAGCTGTTTTAAGTGCACGTTAATCACACTATATATAAAATATAGATTTGAATGACACCGAAATTCTCAGTTTTTTTAAACATCTTGGACCAATGTTTTTTCTTCCAGTCTGCAGATGAAATCCATTATTGGCAATCTAGTTGCTGTAAGTACTGAAATTTGACCTTCAGTGTAAGTGAGGATGCAAGCTGCATGGTCACTTCATTAGCTATACCTGCAATTTAATGCTATA
>NW_024684351.1:0-218 GCF_008729295.1 Plectropomus leopardus | reverse complement strand
CACAGGGCATCATAAGGCAGCTTCCCCCCACCTACAGCTGCCAGTTCCCAGCTGTACTCACGTACAGGTAAGACATTATAATCAATTTAAAAAACATGTTAAACAAACACACACACACACACACACATATATATACATATATATACATATGTATACATTTGGAGAGAGAGAGAGAGAGAGAGGGGTGTGTTTGTATTGAGTGACCTGTTTGATGTATG
>NW_024684350.1:0-413 GCF_008729295.1 Plectropomus leopardus | reverse complement strand
TGTGTGTGTGTGTCTCTAGGTGGAGGAGAAGCTGCTGGGATCCACCTGGTTCATCTTCAGGTGGTTGTCGAGGATCTGGAAAATCTCCTGGATATTTGGGACGTACCCCGACTGAAGCTTGGACCACACGGGGACGTCTGAGAGAGGGGACAGGAGACACCGTTACACCGGGAGAGCGTAGGCGGGTCCGTTAAGAGACCGGTGGTAATTTAGCTTACCCAAAAATTTCAATTACAAATCATAAAATTAATAAATAAATAAATGTCCAGGGTACAAAATGTTAAAAAACTTTAAGAACATGGCCTGAAAAGGTGTGAAAAAACAAACTAAAACATTACATTAAAATCCAGAGTTATAATAAGACGTCAGACGTACCCTACAGACGTCCCCTACAGACGTCGCCTACAGACGTA
>NW_024684349.1:0-215 GCF_008729295.1 Plectropomus leopardus | reverse complement strand
GTGTGTGTGTGTGTGTGTGGCTCACCGTGTGTCTGTGTGTGTGTGTGTGTGTGTGTGTGTGTGGCTCACCGTGTGTCTGTGTGTGTGTGTGTGTGTCTCACCATGCCCTCCATGCCGTGTGGCAGCAGCAGCACGATGCCGTTCTGTCTGACCCACTTGGCCTGTCCGGGGCAGATGAACTGGTCGATGATGCACTGAGCCGTGTTGTGGAAGTC
>NW_024684348.1:0-1011 GCF_008729295.1 Plectropomus leopardus | reverse complement strand
ATATTTGAAAAGGTTTCAACATTTTATGCAGTGTCCATACACCTGTGCCAGCTGTCCTTTCTCATTCTCTCTTAATGTTTACTACAGTCATTCTGCTGTTCTCTGCTGCTAACCAAGAAAAAAAAGTTGTCGTTGCCATGGTATAGCATTGCTAAATTCACTTTTCAATGAAAATTTTAAATTGTGTGTCCTCAATGTCATTTTTTTCTCAGGTGGCATCAAAAATGGCATTGAATATCAATTTTTTTTCAAGGTACTGTATCAAAATTAGAAATTCCAGCACTTCGACAACAATGATCGAAAGATTTCCTAAAATATAGAATGTAAAGATCTACAAATCCATTACAGCTGAGAAAACTCAATCTGCTGACAAAGATAATATGATATGATTGAGAGCACCACAACAGCTATCAAATGGACCTTAAGGTGATATTATTTTGCCATCAAATGAGAAACTGATTAGATTGATAAGCGTCTCTACGGTTGCTGATGCAGCATTCAAATATTTACCCATTACTGCAGAAAATCATCCTGCGTCCTCTCTATGCTTAATGGAGCTCTATCAATCTGATACCACAAATGAGAGCGCTTGGTAAACTTTGCATTATCATTTCTCGCCACAGGCAACAGAGGCAAGTGTTTAAAAAACGCTGACAGTGGATGTGTTTGGAGCAGTCGGCCCTTTCTAGTTTTCAAATGACCCAACTGTCAAATACATTGGTTCCAACCAGCCTCTTTCAAGTAGGAAATCTGAAAGCTTCTTGGATGAAGTCGACAATGTGCGGGTGATGCAGCTCCGACTGAAGCCAGTGCTCTTTGAAATGTGTAATCTCAAGATGGTTTGTTGATATCTGTGCTGCTGGCACCTATGGATACAGAGCGTTTAAAATTATTTACTGACCTTTTCGTCACATGCTCTATGATATAACCATTTATCCAGCTGCATAGAAGGCGCCTTAAAAGAGCTAACAGATGTAATGGGCGGATTTAAGTGCATTTCCCATTTATCCT
>NW_024684347.1:0-771 GCF_008729295.1 Plectropomus leopardus | reverse complement strand
ATGAGCAAGTGAGTGTGTGCAACTGAGTCTGCACACACTCACCTCACATGAATGATAGCCGAGTTAATGACACATGCTGAATCAGGCTTCTTTTTGTTTCTATATGTTTCTTTTGTCTATGGCCGAGTGCATTAGAGAGATGTATAATTTTACTGTCAGTTGCAGTGGTTTTCCTGTGTTTGTAGAGGCAATGAGGCATAGGCTATACTGTATGTTATTTCAGTAAAACTATGCAATGTAGCCTACATATACAACAATAACAATAGTAATAATTAGAAGAATTTGAATTATGATTTTCTCAACCTCTTGTTTAAACATATCAGTACACTATAATATGAGGTGTGGACAGTGATGTATGTTGAGTTCATGTTACATTCTTTATGAATATAGGTTGCTACAATTTAACCAGCTATACTGTAAGGTATGTTTCTCTATGGTGCTTCAAATACGTGCTCCATGTGCCCCGTTTAAACTTTGAGCACCTGCCCCTTCAAAGGTCTCTGCACGGCCCTGCTCAGAACATCCAGTTATCCAGGACATTATGGTGCACGGCTCAGATTTCCACTTCAGTCTCGCTGCTCGCTCACTGAATCAAACTGAGGCTTTGCATTTGGGGTCGTCTGAGGTCATCATGGTTGTGTGACAGCTACATGACCTTTTTTTGACCCTCACAGCTGGACACAGACCTCTGTGGATCATAGCAGCGTGTCCAAAAAATACCCCTGCATAGTATATGTGTATTCTGTCTCCGCACTTCTGGCTTAAATAATA
>NW_024684346.1:0-271 GCF_008729295.1 Plectropomus leopardus | reverse complement strand
ACTCTTAACAACAATTTGTTAATATACTCAACAACCGCTTTATCAGGGTGCACTGGTTTCGTGATGATGGGAGTGATGAGCAGGCTCAATCTCACTCACAGCAACAGCCCCAGCCGCTGTAAAATTTCATTTTAAAGCTGTTATAAAATGTTTTGCCTCAACACCAACACAAAATATTATTTACCTGTATCCCCCCGCCTCTCTGTCTTTCTCTTTCTTTTCAATTTGGGAATGAGACTCAGCAGCTGGAGTGAGCGAGCGGAGTGAGAGC
>NW_024684345.1:0-849 GCF_008729295.1 Plectropomus leopardus | reverse complement strand
CTGTGTTTTATAGTCTGATATAAAGTCTCTCCAAAATAAAATTAACGTAAGAGAATGTTCCACTCAAGCAAAAGGAATGTAGAGCAATCTACATTTAGCAATCCAACAACAAAATAAATAAAACAATTTAAACACAGCACAGCTGACAACCCTGTCTTGTAAATGTTTAAAATAAAATTAATTGTATCAGCAACAGTCAGCCTTTGTTTTGAAAGAAAAGCAAAGAAGTTGAGGTAAAACAAACATCTTTGTATTTCCTTATCTCTGTGACAGAGAGAGACTTTACAGAGAGCGAGCTGACGCTCAGCTCAGACGCGCTTGACAAGCGCTGCTCGGGCGAGCAATGTGCGCGCTCTAACTTGTTACACGAGCACCGAAACAAAAACAATACGCCCAGCGCTGCTCACGCTCTCATTAAGCGCGCTGTGTGAAACGGTGTGATGTGTTAACACATGTTGCGTGGATCAACATATTCACGTCGACGCGTCGCCCCAGCCCAAATCTTATTTAACCAAACCAATTTGACAGAAAATCCCATTTTGTGAAAATACTTTGCAGTAGTAATAAGTGTGAGAATAGTGAAGAGCTCACAAACGCCATTTTTTACTCTTAAATCATCTCAGTTTAGCAGAAAACATTAAAGAAAGTGTAAGATATCATTTATGCTAACCATTAGCTGCATCTACAGACACAGACAGAACCTTCTGTCTGTGTCTGTGTTCATGTCATTTGTATTTGTGCATGTTTTCCACATGTGTTCCTCTACTGCCATCTAGTGGCTGTATCTTTGCCAACATAAAGGACACACGGAGGTATTTGAGCAGTGACGTTTGCGAAGTTTGAAATGAT
>NW_024684344.1:0-563 GCF_008729295.1 Plectropomus leopardus | reverse complement strand
TTTGGCCTTTTTTGCCCTTTGTTTCCACTTTGTTCACTATGATGCACGTCTACGAGCTATAATATGTAATTTTCAGCCATTTTTGGGACATGTCAAAATTTGACATTTTTCGCCATACTATACTATGCGACTTTTGGCCAAATTTTCCTCACCCTAAATTACGAAGTTTTTGGCCTTTTTTGACCTTTATTTCCACTTTAGTCACTATTACGCGTCTCTACAAGGTATAATATGTCGTTTTAAGACATTTTTGGGACATGTCAAAATTTGACATTTTCCCCATACTATACTATGCGACTTTTGGCCAATTTTTCATGATGTTAAATTATGACGTTTTTGGCCTTTTTTGCCCTTTGTTTCCACTTTGGTCACTATTACGCGTATCTACAAGCTATAATAAGTCGTTTTAAGAAATTTTTGGACATGTCAAAATTTGACATTTTCGCCATACTATACTATGCGATTTTTGGCCACTTTTTCACCAGCATAAAATATGACATTTTTAGCCTTTTTTGACCTTTATTTCCACTTTGGTCACTATAACGCGTATCTGCAAGCTATAA
>NW_024684343.1:0-594 GCF_008729295.1 Plectropomus leopardus | reverse complement strand
TCGAGCCTTTTTTTAAAAAGTTGACGATATTTGTCTTTTATTTCTGTTTACAAATGGCTAAAGTTACACATGTTAGCTAACTTGCACTTTCTTTTCATTTTACTTCTTGCAGCCGTGTATGTGTTTGTATAGGGCGAACTGGACTGACTGTGAGTTAAATTTCCATGCCAGGTACGCTTTGTGTTATTTTATGTTCATTTGTGGACTGGTTGAACAGTCGGACCTCGCTGCCTCCGGGCCGTGTATGTGTGTGTATAGGGCAAACTGGACTGACTGTGTGTTAAATTTCCATGCCAGGTCAGTCCAGATGAGAAACAAACGGCGAGCGTGCCAACGGTGAAAAAGTCTGCCTTGTCACTAAATACACAACGCAAGAGGAGTACAAAGACCGCTACACCTGCCTGCCTGCCTGCCTGTTGCCGACTCTGTCCGTCCCCGATTAACCTGCTCTGTCTCTGCCGCGGTGATCCGACCTGCCTTCTGATTCTCGACACCGAGTTTGATCTGCGCCTTCCAGCTTCCTGCTCCCTGAGGAGAAAAGGTATTCGGCGAGCCTGCTCTCCAGAGAGTTCCGCCATTACGGGAGCTAACTCA
>NW_024684342.1:0-305 GCF_008729295.1 Plectropomus leopardus | reverse complement strand
ACCTGCAGAGAGAGAGAGATATACCTGCAGAGAGAGAGAGATATACCTGCAGAGAGAGAGAGATACCTGCAGAGAGAGAGAGATATACCTGCAGAGAGAGAGAGATATACCTGCAGAGAGAGAGAGATACCTGCAGAGAGAGAGAGATATACCTGCAGAGAGAGAGAGATATACCTGCAGAGAGAGAGAGATACCTGCAGAGAGAGAGAGATATACCTGCAGAGAGAGAGAGATACCTGCAGAGAGATATACCTGCAGAGAGAGAGAGATATACCTGCAGAGAGAGAGAGATATACCCTGCTCAG
>NW_024684341.1:0-405 GCF_008729295.1 Plectropomus leopardus | reverse complement strand
TGTGTGTGTGTGTGTGTGTGTGTGTGTGTGTGTGTGTGTTGTAATCTTAGCCTCTCTGTTGTGATAAACCAGTCCAGCTGAGCGTGCACGTTAGTTCTTGTGTGTATCGCACTGGTTAGTTCAACACTGCTGCTTTGCAGTGATTATCACTGATTTTGGGACAGCATCCTCACAGAAAGGGAATCATCCATCCTCCGCCCCCCCCCCCCCCAAACCAGAAGTTATTTAGTTTAACTGTCAACAAATTTAACAAATTTGACAAAGAGAAGGAGAAAATGTGAAGCTAGAACCTGGAATGTGCAGCATTTTTTCACTGTTTTCACTTGAAACATTGACAATTATGTTCTATATTTTTTTTAAAAGTTGTTGAATATTTTTCTGTCAGTCAACTCCTCCATTGAATTG
>NW_024684340.1:0-321 GCF_008729295.1 Plectropomus leopardus | reverse complement strand
ATGATTGGGACACATCCTCAAAAGTCATTTGGCCTTGTGTGCAAATAGAGCAGATTCAAAGTGGAAGTCTAACTAAAAATTGTATTTACAAAAAATCTAATGACTCTTCAGCTTTTGAAGCCCCTTATCAGTCAAATTTTCCTTTACTCAAAGCAGGAAAATTAATTGACAGACGTTTAAGGCCTACACTGTCAACCCAACATCTTGAGGTCGATAAGAAATGCAAGTGGGTGGGGCTTGTAGAATGAAGCCCCTCCCCCTCCAAAGGTGAGATATGTCTCTGTGGCGCAATCGGTTAGCGCGTTCGGCTGTTAACCGAAA
>NW_024684339.1:0-208 GCF_008729295.1 Plectropomus leopardus | reverse complement strand
ACACATACACAGTATATACATATGTACACACACACACTCATATACATAAACACACACATACACATACACAGTATATACATATGTACACACACACACACACACACACACACACTCATATACATAAACACACACATACACATACACAGTATATACATATGTACACACACACACACACACACACACTCATATACATAAACACACACACACA
>NW_024684338.1:0-595 GCF_008729295.1 Plectropomus leopardus | reverse complement strand
CTTTTATCTTTTAATATTAAACATGTAAAATAAATTAAAACTTGTTCATACAGAAAAATATACTGTTACCAACATTTTGATAAATAACTCTAATTTAATTACATATCTTTTCTTAGTTACTGTAACTGATTACAATTACATTTATATTACATGTAACTAGTCTCCAACACTGCTTGGCTTTCTTTCGTTTTTGTGAAGCTACATAGCAGAGTTTCAGGAGCAGGACCACACCTCAAAACTGCACCTCAAAACCGCGCCTCTTCCGGCCTAAATATCCTCCTAACCTGATCTCCCCCTTTGTTCTCGTTATTCTGCCCCCCCCCTCCCTCGATCTCTTCCCTTTTCCTCCTTCTCTCCGTGGGGTCCTCGGGGGTCTGTCGTGCCCGGGAGCCACGACGGATTCCCACCGAAGCTTCCCCACACCGCAAACCATCCATCCCGCAATAATTCAACATCAGCGTTTATACCAAATCTACCAAATCTACATTCACGTCAATAAATTGTTAAAATGAATTCCTACTAAGGTGTGGTCCTTGTTAGTGAATCTTTTTTTAATCAAATATTTACATTTAACTTTGCTTCAAATATTTTGGAT
>NW_024684337.1:0-1583 GCF_008729295.1 Plectropomus leopardus | reverse complement strand
AGCAGCTCTCAGATCAGAGAAGAGACACTGAACAACAGCATAATATGCACGTCCAAAAAATAATTACAGAGTGCATCCAACAAGTCATAGTATAGTATGTTAAAAAGTCATAGTATTATATGTCGAAAAAGTTGTATAGTTTGTTAAAAAAACTCATAGGATAATATGTCAAGAGTACTTTTATTAAAAAAAAGGTCGCAGTAAAGCTTGTCAAAAAAAGAAAAGATGGGACAGTAAGTTGGAAAAACAACCCACAACAGTCTGTGAAACTGTAAAACTTATTTCGTTGCAATTTTGTGTTTGTGAAATTAATGATAAAATATTTTTTAGTATTTTGTCACAGCATCAAGAATATCATTATGGCAACATTTCCCTGAAATATTATTTCAGGGCCACATGGACCCTCAGTGCTGCTGATACGGCTGCAGAACGGGACGACCGTCCTTATTGGATCGATGAATCAGTTCATCTGAACTTACATCCAATGATGCTAAATGTGTTTATTCCTCAGTCAGAGCTCACAGAAACTCTGCCAGCACTGCGGAGCTCGCTGGATTAAAGTCTTACCGACTGATCAATCAATCGACGATTAACTGTCATCATTGAGAAAGAGTTTACCCGCAGCTCAGAGTTCTGCAGAGTTTCCCGGTTTATCGGTGAAGTGAATGAAGGCGGCTGCAGACTGCAGCGTTCCCACGCTCATCAGACTCCTGAAAAGTCATGGAATTACAAAAACTCTTTTCCAGACCTGGAATTGGTTTGGAATTCGCAGAACATTTTGGAAAGCTTTTGGTTTCAGCTTTAGAAATGCTCCTAAAATCCCAGAACAGTTCGGACGTTATGTCAAATCCGCTTCTTGTTTTACTAATTTCAAACAAGCTGAAACATCACGTTTTGTTTTTCACGTTCTTTACTGTGCACGAGATGATTTACCAGAATGCCTCCAGATATACGGACGAAGAATAAAAAAAAACAGAAAATGAGAACGAAAAAGCAATCAGACAAAAGAAATGACGCTGACATTTCATAATGCCAGGGTTTTATATTCTGATCATTTATTAATGTGAGTAGTAGTGCAAGTTGCTTTGGCCATTATTATTATTATTATTATGAATATTACATATACGAAAAGGTCAAATATGTCTTTTTCCAGAGGATGAGTATCAGTTGTCTCCAGATGGTCCCGTCTCTAACCCGTCCCCTCTCTATGTCTCTGTCAGGACTTCCTGCAGCTGTACGAGGAGGCGCGGTACTACCAGCTGACGCCCATGGTGCGGGAGCTGGAGCGCTGGCAGGCGGAGCGAGAGGCTCAGCGGGCGGCGCCCTGCGAATGTCTGGTAGTTCGCATCACGCCTGATCTGGGCGAGAGGATCGCCCTGAGTGGAGAGAAAGTCCTGATCGAGGAGGTCTTCCCAGAGACCGGAGACGTCATGTGCAACTCCGTCAACGCCGGCTGGAACCAGGACCCGACCCACGTCATCCGCTTCCCCCTCAACGGGTACTGCAGACTCAACTCTGTGCAGGTCAGTGATACACCTGAACTACACTTGACTTGTGCCTGTCCTACACCTGTGCTACACCTG
>NW_024684336.1:0-318 GCF_008729295.1 Plectropomus leopardus | reverse complement strand
GAGAGAGAGATCAGAGGGCAGAGGAAAAAGTGAATAGTTTCAGAGTTCGGCTTCAACCTAAACCCTGACAGAAATACACACTCTGGTTTTCATTGTTCTGTCAGGCTGTCAGACACAGTTTGTCTTAAAACACACACACACACACACACACACAGACACACAGACACACACACACACACACACACACACAGACACACAGACAAACAGACACACACACACACACACACACACACACACACACACACACACACACACACACACACACATGGCCCTGCTCCCCAGATAAACTCTTCTTTTAGTGTCCATTCATACACCTGT
>NW_024684335.1:0-428 GCF_008729295.1 Plectropomus leopardus | reverse complement strand
ACATGCCAAATGTTGGTGTTTTCTGCCATTTTTGTAACTTTCTATGCTATGGCGCATCTTGGCAGGCTACGCTAAGTTGTTTCCATTGGTTTTGAGTTGTTTTTGGGACATGTCAAATTTTGACAATTTCGCCTTACTATAGTCTTAGATTTCTGGTCATTTTTTGGACATGCAAATTTATGCTATTTTCTGCCATTTTTGTAACTTTCTATGCTATGGTGCGTCTTGGCAGGCTACGCTAAGTTGTTTCCAGTGTTTTTGAGTTGTTTTCAGGACATGTCAAATTTTGACATTTTCGCCTTACTATAGTCTTGGATTTTTGGCGATTTTTTCGACATGCTTAATTATGGTGTTTTCTGCCATTTTTGCAACTTTCTATGCTATGGCGTGTATTGGCAGGCTATTCTAATTTGTTTCCATTGGTTTTG
>NW_024684334.1:0-478 GCF_008729295.1 Plectropomus leopardus | reverse complement strand
TATTTATTATGTATTCGTTCATTCATTTATTTATTTTTACAAAGAGTTATCAGAACCTTTTTTTATAAACCTTATTCAATCCAACCGCGTCCCACAGACCTCTGTCATAACTGGAAAATTACATAAAATATAATAATCCCAGACAGAACATTAGCAAAGGTAGTGCCTAATGTTGAGAAAAAAAAATTAAATAAATAAAAAAAAGGTCAAAGTAAAATAAATAAATAAATAAATAAGGTAGAAGTAAAAAAAAAAAAAAAGGTAGTCGCTGATGTCCGTGGTAGCAGGCCGGCCAGCAGATTCAGCAGCTCCTTCTCTGCAGGTTCATCATCATGTCCTTTGAAACAGTCTTATTATTAAAATATTGTTTTTGCTGCTTTGGCATCCTTTCAGCGAGGACGCCGGTGAGTAAAATCAGGAACGGCGGGACAAAATGATGAAGATTTCCCGTTAAAGACGGCAGGGAGCGACGCGGTGC
>NW_024684333.1:0-496 GCF_008729295.1 Plectropomus leopardus | reverse complement strand
GAGACACGCCATAGCAAACAATGCTGCAAAAATAGCCCAAAACACCATTAAATAGCATGTTCAAAATCCACCAAAAATGCAAGGCTATAGTATGGCAAAAATGTAAAAAATGCCATTTTCAAAAAAACTGCTGAAAACCATTTTGAACCACATGAAATAGCGTGCCGAGACACGCCATAACAAACGATGTTGCAAAATCAGCCAGAAACACCATTTAATAGCATGTCCAAAAATCCCACAAAAATGCAAAGCTATATAGTATGGCAAAATTGTCAAAAAATGCTATTTTCAAAAAACTGCTGAAAACCATTTTAAACAATGTCAGAAAGTATGCTGAGACACACCTTAGAAAAAGTTGTTGCAAAAACGGCCCTAAACACCATTTAATAGCATGTCCAAAAATCCCACAAAACTGCAAGGCTATAGTATGGAAAAAAATGTCAAAAAATGCTATTTTCAAAAAACTGCTAAAAACCATTTTAATCCACACAAAAAA
>NW_024684332.1:0-324 GCF_008729295.1 Plectropomus leopardus | reverse complement strand
CTATGAGAGACATGATTTGCATTCTTACTTATTCTTCTATAAAGCACCTATTGGGATGTTATCGTCATATATTTCCTCCATGCTAGTCTGGTCCTCTGGAGCACATTACACCCGGTCTAATGACTGGCTTACTCTTCAGATGCCTAGAGTTCATTCTGAGCTCGGAAGATCTGCTTTCTGCTTCTTTGCACCATGCGCTTGGGCCTCACTACAAAACACTTTAAAAATCCATGAGCTGGTTCCTTATGGTCATTTTAGAATTTATTGAATTGTTAAGCTCTTTACTTCTACATGCACCTGTTTTAACTGATTTTGAAGTTAACA
>NW_024684331.1:0-909 GCF_008729295.1 Plectropomus leopardus | reverse complement strand
TTTTGTGAATTTTTGGACCACATACTATACTATGATGTTTTTATCAAGTTTTGGACGACATGCTATACTATGACGTTTTTATCCATTTGACATATTAAACTATGACATTTTACTCAATTTTTGTGTGAAATACTCTACAGGACATTGTTATCAATTTTTGGATGACATACTATACTATGACGTCATGAATTTTTGGACGACATGCTATACTATGACATTATTATCAACTTTTGGACAACATATTATACTATGACATTTTAATAAATTTTTGGATGACATACAGTACTATGACTTTTCATACATTTTTTGGTGACATACTATATTATACAATTTTTTTTATCAATTTTTGGAAGACATAGTATACTATGATGTTTATATACATTTTTGGACAACATACTATACTCTGATGTTTTAATCAAGTTTTGGTGACAAACTATACAATGAGGTTTTTATCAATTTTTGGATGACATACTATGACATTTTTATCAATTTTTGGACAACATTGTAATCAATTTCTGGATGACATAATATAGTATGTCACCAAAAAATTTATGAAAAGTCGTAGTATGGTATAAGTTTTTTATCAGTTTTTGGACGGCATACTATACTATGACGTTTTTAGCAATTTTTGGATGACATACTATAGTATGACTTTTTGTAAATTTTTTGGTGACATAATTAATTAATTAATTATTTTTTGGATGACATACTATACTATGATGTTTTTATCAATTTTTCGACAACATGCTTTACTATTTTTGGACAACATACTATACTCTGATGTTTTAATCAAGTTTTGGTGACAAACCTACAATGAGGCTTTTATCAATTTTTGGATGACATGCTGTGCTATGATGTTTATATCAATTTTTGATGACATACTATGCTATAATGTTTATATCAGTTTTG
>NW_024684330.1:0-201 GCF_008729295.1 Plectropomus leopardus | reverse complement strand
CTGGGTGTCATTCTGGGCTTTTGACTCTGAATTTGTCATTTTGACTATTTTCCACCTGATGAGGTCATTTTGACCATATTTGGCATAAGGAGGAAATACATGCTATTTCCACTAGGTGACCTGTCACAGTCAATGTAGCTGCTGATCACTGACATATCCCAGACTGTCAGCAGCTACACTCACACACTGACGTATCCCAGA
>NW_024684329.1:0-354 GCF_008729295.1 Plectropomus leopardus | reverse complement strand
TCGGTCCTGGGTGCATGCTACCCTACGGAGGCGGCGTGAGCTCGGCCAGTTCCACCGTCTCCTGCAACAAGGGACAGGAACTGTCGTACAGCTCTGGGTGGGCGGTGACGGCGACGATAAGCTGCTCCTCCATTGTTTCTGGCGGTTTGATTAGATTTTGCGAGGGAACACCAGGACGTCCATACGTCAGCACGTCGATGACGATCTCAACGCTGATAGGCTGTCGCGGCGCGTCTTCACGCGACGACGCCGCAAAAGTTCAACTATTTCAACTCGAGCGTTGGACGCGAAGCGAATTTCGCGTCCAACGCGCCGCGAATTTCGCGTCCATCGCGTCGCCCGGCAAAATGAGGC
>NW_024684328.1:0-328 GCF_008729295.1 Plectropomus leopardus | reverse complement strand
TATGACATGTCAAAATTTGACATTTTTCGACATACTATACTATGGCGTTTTTGGCAATTTTTTGGACATGCTAAAATATGAAGTTTTTTGGACTTTTTGGACCTTTATTTCCACTTTGTATAGTATGATGCGTCTCTACAAGCAATTTCATGTCATTTTCATCCATTTTTATGGCATGTCAAAATTTGAATTTTTTCAACATACTATACTATGGCGTTTTTTGGCCATTTTTTGGATATGCTAAAATATGATGTATTTTTATTTTTTTGGCCTTAACTTCCACATTGTATGACATGAGGTGTCTCTACAAGCTAAAATAAGTTGATTT
>NW_024684327.1:0-272 GCF_008729295.1 Plectropomus leopardus | reverse complement strand
GTAAATCAAGAGCTTTGCCTTTCGGCTCAGCTCCCTCTTCACCACGATAGACCGGTGCAGCGCCCGCATTACTGCAGACGCCGCACCGATCCGCCTGTCGATCTCCCGTTCCTTCCTTCCCTCACTCGTGAACAAGACCCCGACGTACTTAAACTCCTCCACTTGCGGCAGGACTTCATCCCCGATCCGGAGGGGGCACGCCACCCTTTTCCGGCTGATAACCATGGTCTCGGATTTGGAGGTACTGATTTTCATTCCAGCCGCTTAACACT
>NW_024684326.1:0-1441 GCF_008729295.1 Plectropomus leopardus | reverse complement strand
CACATACTAAGCGTGTAGGCAAAAAGCATTGTCTGTCAGAACATGCCGGCTTTACAGTGCCTCATAACTTTCACTTCACACTATCCACATAAACCACACCTCGAATGAATCCAGGAAACACTGGCACAGCAAACACTGATTCCAGCAGTATAACTCCTATCACTGTACAACCACGGATTCACAGCATAGACCATCGAAGCAATCTGGATAAAATTTGCTTTATACATTCATAATTATAAATTGTATCGTTTCTTTGCTGTTTTGTAATCAAACCTTGTGTCGATAAAAACCAATAGAAACGTGTAATTAAAGCTTGTGAGCCGTTTGTAATCTGACGTTAATCCAGTCAGTGATCACCGTCTCTATTGACTGGCATTGCCAGCGGACAGATCTGCAGTCAGCTGACGTCTCTTAGCACTTTAAACGTCCCAGCATGTTATTCTAAGGTCTGTTTCTATCTTTTGTACAAATTCTGCTGGTTTTGCATGTTGGAGAATCACTTTGCCAGAACAGTTTTAGCCTTTTGTATTTGTACAGTTGTATGTTAGGGCTGCGCTGTCCGTGGTACTGAAACAGAGCGGGAGGAGATCAATAGGCAGACGGACAAAATGTGTCACTTTAACTGTTTAGTGGTTGTAAATACGGCCTTAATTCATTCTGACACTATTGCGTGATAAAATAAAGTAGTTTTATTATATGAAAAAATGACTGCTTCCAAATTTGAACAGCTCCCTCAGTTAAATTCTAGCACCTGGCCTGCATTACTGCATCATGATGCTGCAGATTTATCGGCTGCACATACATGATGTGAATCTCCTGTTGCCCACATCCCAAAGCTGCTCTTTTGGATTGAGATCTGGTGACTGTGGAGACCATTTCAGTCCAGTGAACTCATTGTCATGCTCAGGAAATCATCTTCCCTGTCGGCAGCAGCCATTAGAAGACTGGTACTCTGTGGTCATAAAGGCATGGACATGGTCAGCAACAGCACTCAGGTCGGCTGTGGTGTTTAAACGATGCTCAATTGGTACTAAGGCGCCCAAAGTTTGCCAAGGAAATATCCCCCACACCATTTCAACACCACCACCAGTCTGAACCGTTGATACAAGGCGGGATGGATCCATTTTTTCATGTTGTCTGCGCCATATTGTGACTAAACTATCTGAACGTCTCAGCAGAAACTGAGACGAATCAGATCAGGTTTTGCCAGTCTTGTCTAGTTTTGATGAGCGTGTGTAAATTATAGCCTCAATGTCCTGTGTGTGATCTTCTGCTGCTGAAGCCCATCTGCTTCAGGGTTCCACGTGTTGTCTGTGTGTAGATGCTCTTCTGTATACCTTGGGAGTAACGAGTGGTTATTATACCCAGAGAAATACTGCTCAGTGATTATTTTCTCTTTTCGGTATTTACACAAACAGTATATACAACATGCTGCTTTTCT
>NW_024684325.1:0-516 GCF_008729295.1 Plectropomus leopardus | reverse complement strand
AATAAATCATATGTTTATTACACTCCAACACACCATGGTCACATGGTGTGTTGGAGTGTAATAAACATATGATTTATTATTATTTATGAAACTTTCCAGCATTATATCAAAATGAAAAGCTCCATCTGAAACAAACTTCAGGTAAATTTCAGCACATTGTGCTGATAATAGGCCAACCTCTCCTGACTGCAGGACTCTGACTTCAGCTTCTGTCAAACTTCTGTGCTGTTAATCATTTTAGTATCTTTTACGTATCCAACGTATCTTTTACGTGGTTCGGTCTACAGATGTCGTACACTGAGGTCCTGCAGCATCACCCAGTGGCCACAGGAAGAATTACCAACATCAGCATATAAAAATATAAAATAGAAATACAGTAAGACTGAACGATTGGCACAGTATGTAAATATTTAAATTTGGGGCGTCCAGTAGCTCAGTTGATAGAGTGGACGCCCCATGTACAGAGGTCGAGTCCTCGGCCACCGGTTCAACTCCGGCCTCGGCCCTTTGCTGCAT
>NW_024684324.1:0-292 GCF_008729295.1 Plectropomus leopardus | reverse complement strand
TCTGTTATTGTTTTTAATCTCTGTGAGGCACTTTGTGTTACTCTTTGTATGAAAAGTGCCATACAAATAAAGATTTGATTGATTGATTGAAAAAAGGTCTAATCAATTAAAGTAAGTGGAAACTCCTGTGCGGGTGCACCATGGGTGTGTAGTGGCTTTAAATCCAGCTCTATTGGAGTCTTTTCTTTTACTTTTTGTCCCCTATCTTCCACTGCTGTGTGCCATCTTAGGCAGTGGGGAAAATGAGGCTTTTCTGCTTTCCTATGCTCCTTTTTCAGGTTCCAGTCTGTTA
>NW_024684323.1:0-707 GCF_008729295.1 Plectropomus leopardus | reverse complement strand
ACTGATTCAATATTCAACATGTTTCCCTCCACAGGTGTGAAGTGTGAACAGCTGACACAGCCAGCCTCTGTGACTGTGCAGCCAGGTCAACGTCTGACCATCACCTGTCAGGTCTCTTATTCTCTAAGCAGCTACTTCACAGCTTGGATCAGACAGCCTGCAGGGAAAGGACTGGAGTGGATTGGATGGAAATATACCGGGGGCTCTGCCTTTAAAGATTCACTGAAGAACAAGTTTAGTATTGACTTAGACTCTTCCAGCAAGACAGTGACCCTAAATGGACAGAATCTGCAGCCTGAAGACTCTGCTGTGTATTACTGTGCCAGAGAGTCACAGTAACACAAACCATCAGTAGACCTGAACAAAAACCTCTCAGTGCCTGAACACTTGTTACATGAAACTGCCAGAGGAGGAGCCCTCAGACCACTAATGATTTCAACACCAGCTCACTGATACAGTAAAGAGAGAAACAGTTTTTAGATTTTAAAAATATTTCTTAGATACAGTAAATCTTAAAGCAGCCATTTTCCATCAATTTATTTAAATGAAGCCTTAAAAAACTCAGTTTCGCTTCCATAACAGTGTTATTGATTTTTTTGGTTTGTTTCTTTTTAATCAGAATCATAACTGTTTAGTGACTAAGTTAATAGTTTTTAGTCGATGTCATGATGATGTTAACTAATCAAACTACAGAAACGATTCTCAAG
>NW_024684322.1:0-414 GCF_008729295.1 Plectropomus leopardus | reverse complement strand
TTTTTGCCTCCTTCTTTCTACAATCAACAGTCGCCTCAGTGGTTCAGTTGATGTTGAGCAGGAGGTACTTCTCTGTGCACCACTCTGCCAGATTTATTCCCTCCCAGGTAAGGGTTATATGTGTTTGCAAGGCTCAGCCTGACCATGATTTTATTATTTTCCCCGTACAAGGACAAGGCCCATCAATGGCTGACTGGCGCCAACGGTGCAAGACACATAGCCAAACCTAGGTCGACAAATGCTCACCAATGGTCGGGATATGGTTCAATCTTCTCTGTAGGGGTGAGTAGAAAAAAAAGGAGGGGGGGCTGGATGAACAGGTAAGTTGCAGGTGGTTGACAGGTAAGGTGCAACTGGATGGAAGGTAAGGTGCAACTGGTGCAAATGGATGGAAGGTGAGATACGGGTGGATGA
>NW_024684321.1:0-554 GCF_008729295.1 Plectropomus leopardus | reverse complement strand
CTTCAGTGCTTTGGCCATAAGCTCCATTTAGCAATTGGTGAGTAGGAAGAATAAAAAATACAATTTAAATATGCACATATGTGAATTGTAGTCTATACTAATATAATGGAGTGAATGTAAATGGATGAATTATCAGATGTTATATAATATTTATTATTAATTTATTTATTACAATTGACAAGTGAAGTAACAAAAAAATAAAATTATTTAAAGTTTCATTTTGCACTGAAAACTGTTTACATATTGTTTGTTGAAAAGTAGTGCAATAAAAATAAAGATGTTTTCCGTAACATGATGAATAATCGTGAATAATAATTGTGATTACAATATTGATCAAAATAATCGTGATTAAAATTTTGGCCATAATCGTGCAGCCCTACGTTCTTCTTTTTGTAGATCCATGTACACAACTATTGTTCTCACAATGTTATCATATGAACACAGATTTTGTTTTTTGTTTTTTAAACGCAAAGTAAAGGCTTTTCTGTTTTTAGTAGGGCTATTCTTATCTAATCATGGTCTAAGAGTCTGCAGCAGGGGGCTGCAGCAGTATA
>NW_024684320.1:0-294 GCF_008729295.1 Plectropomus leopardus | reverse complement strand
TGTGTGTGTGTGTGTGTCTGCAGAAAAGTTGTGTGTCTACGTGTCCTTCAAGTGTTTATACACACACACACACACACACTTACACTCTCTTCTCAGCCTGTGTTTGAACTTGTGTGTACAAAGAGTGTGTCCATAAGAGTGCTTTTATTTCAGTAAGTGTGTGTGCCACTGGAGACCATGGGGTGAATCTCTCTTTGCATGCAGCCCTCTCTTACCCTCGACCCTGCACCCTCCACCCCGATCCCATGCGCACACACACACACACACACACACACACACACACACAAACACACC
>NW_024684319.1:0-790 GCF_008729295.1 Plectropomus leopardus | reverse complement strand
AATTAAGCTTTTTTTGGCTGTTTTTGCAAAATCCTTTGCCATGGCGTATGTCGGCATGCTGTTTTATGTGGTTTTATGTGGTTTACAGCAGTTTTTTATTAATGTCATTTTTTGACATTTTTGCCATACTATAGCCTTGCTTCATGGGTCATTTTTTCAACATGGTAATTGATGGTGTTTTTGGCCGTTTTTGCAAAATCCTATGCCATGACATGTCTCAGCATTCTGTTTTATGTTGTTTCATGTGGTTTTCAACAGTTTTTTGGAAATGTCAGTTTTTGACATTTTTGCCATACTATAGCCTTGCTTCATGGGTCATTTTTTTCAACATGCTAAATTATGTTGTTTTTGGCCGTTTATGCAAAATCCTTTGCCATGGCGTGTCTTGGCATGATCTTTTATGTGGTTTCATGTGGTTTTCAGCAGTTTTTTCGAAATATCACTTTTTGACATTTTTGCCATACTATAGCCTTGCTTCATGGGTCATTTTTTTCAACATGCGAAATTAAGCTTTTTTTGGCTGTTTTTGCAAAATCCTTTGCCATGGCGTATGTCGGCATGCTGTTTCATGTGGTTTCATGTGGTTTTCAGCAGTTTTTTGGAAATGTCATTTTTTGACATTTTTGCCATACTATAGCCTTGCTTCATGGGTCATTTTTTTCAACATGCTAAATTATGTTGTTTTTGGTGTTGTTTGCAAAATCCTTTGCCATGGCGTATGTCGGCATGCTGTTTTATGTGGTTTTACGTGGTTTTCAGCAGTTTTTTGGAAATGTCACTTTTTGATATT
>NW_024684318.1:0-835 GCF_008729295.1 Plectropomus leopardus | reverse complement strand
TACTATGGTATGACTCAGCAGGCTATTTAATGTGTTTTGCAGTTGAATTCAGCTGTTTTTTGGACGGGTCACTTTTTGACTTTTTCGCCATACTATAGCCTTGCTTTTTGGGTCATTTTTTCAACATGCCATATTATTGTGTTTTTGGCTTTTTTTGCAACATTTTATGCTATGGCATGTTTCAGCATGCTATTTAATGTGTTTTTCAGCTGTTTTCAGCCTTTTTTCAAAAGGGTCACTTTTTGACTTTTTCACCATACTATAGCCTTGCTTTTTGGGTCATTTTTTTCAACGTGCCACATTTTGGTTATTTTGGCTGTTTTTACAACATTCAATACTATGGTATGACTCAGCAGGCTATTTAATGTGTTTTGCAGTTGAATTCAGCTGTTTTTGGGATGGGTCACTTTTAGAATTTTTTGCCATACTATAGCCTTGCTTTTTGGGTCATTTTTTCAACATGCCATATTATAGTGTTTTTGGCTTTTTTTTTCAACATTCAATGCTATGGCATGACTCAGCAAGCTATTCAATGTGTTTTGCAGTTGAATTCAGCTGTTTTTTGGACGGGTCACTTTTTGACTTTTTCGCCATACTATAGCCTTGCTTTTTGGGTCATTTTTTTCAACATGCCATATTATTGTGTTTTTGGCTGTTTTTGCAACATTCAATGCTATGGCATGATTCAGTTGGCTATTCAATGTGTTTTTCAGGTGTTTTCAGCTGTTTTTGGGATGGGTCATTTTTTTGACTTTTTCACCATACTATAGCCTTGCTTTTTGGGTCATTTTTTTCAACATGCCATATTATTGTGTTTTTGGCTGTTTTTGCAACA
>NW_024684317.1:0-354 GCF_008729295.1 Plectropomus leopardus | reverse complement strand
TTCCAGCTGTTTTTGGGACATGTCATTTTTTGAAAATTTTGCCATACCTTACCTTGCATTTTCGGTCATTTTTTCGACATCCCAAATTATGGTGTTTTTGAAACTTTTTGCAAGTTTTTATGCTATGGCGCATCTTGGAAGGCTATTTTATGTCGTTAAACGTGGTTTCCAGCTGTTTTTGGGATATGTCATTTTTTGAAAATTTTGCCATACTATAGCCGTGCATTTTCGCTAATTTTTTCGACATCACAAATAATGCTTTTTTGGCAATTTTGCCGTACTATAGCCTTGCCTTTTTGATTTTTAGAACATGGATTACTCTGGTGTTTTTGGCCATTTTTCAACATTCTTTGC
>NW_024684316.1:0-222 GCF_008729295.1 Plectropomus leopardus | reverse complement strand
CAGTGGAGATGGTGAGTCTCAGATACAGATGGAAAACATGTTCAGGGCGCAGAGAGACAACTTGACTTGTCTGGTACAGGTTTCACAACACAACATGTTTAAAAAATTGCAGCAGTAATCTATACTGTTCAACCTAATGTGGTGCTGTGTGTGTGTGTGTGTGTGTGTGTGTGTGTGTGTGTGTCTGTGTGTGTCTGTGTGTGTCTGTGTGTTTGTGTGTGT
>NW_024684315.1:0-1208 GCF_008729295.1 Plectropomus leopardus | reverse complement strand
TTTCTTTAAAACTTCCCAAAAAATCTCTAAAAATTTCCCTAAATTTTTAAAGAAAAAAAAAAGAAATGATTTAAGTGAAAATCACCAAATTTTTTTTAAAAAGTCAAAATGGTTTCTTTAAAACCCTTCAAATTTAGAGAAAAAAACCAAAAAGTTTTTTTTTAATTGTAATAATTTTTTTTTAATTGCCAAAAAAACAAAACAAAATGCCTTTTCATAAATCACCAAACAAAATGTATTATTATTTTTAAATTTAAAAAATTCCCAAAAATTAGGGAGAAAAAATATCAAAATGTTTTGTATTTACAGCCATTTAAAATTGTATTCCCCTTACCTAACCCTTATTGCTCAAAAGATTATTTGATATGCCACCCCCACTTTGCAACACCCCCTCCCCTCTCATAAATAACAAATAGTCCCTCAGTTATATTTAAATATTCGGTTCTTATCCTCGTCTAAATTCATTATTTTTTAAAATAATATATGTTTAAAAAAGCTATTATGTAGTAATTGTAGTAATGAAAAAGAACTGATGAGGAGTTTCAATGGTTGTTTTAGAAAATGTATGGTCTTTGCCTCAAAGTCATGGAAAATCATGGAAATGTATTGCTAAAAATGTGCATGAACCCTGGAAAGTATTCTAGCATGAGGGGATTTTTTGGGATCAAATGTATCAGCAGTAAGAATCTCGCAGGTCAAGCAACACCCACGCCATTCCAGCCCCTCGCAGACAGAGCGAAAGTAGTAAATAATGACTTCCTGTGAAAATGCAGTGCTGCCACTTCCTCTTGTTTTCCTCCTCATCTTTCATCCAAGAATCCCAGTGGATGAAAATCTCAAACCGAGCAGCTTTTTTTTGGTCAAGGAGATGTTAAAGGAGAGGGGGAGGAAGTATGGGTGGGTGGGGGAGGTTAAATCTGGCCCCTCGGTGAATAATGGCTATTTTTGAGTTTTGTCGTACAGGCTGGATAATTCTAAGGTCTACTGCGTTACTGTAATCTTTTGCAGAGTGAGACTCCTCGTGGTTAACCACCCATTACCGTCTGCTGCTGCCTGACACAAACCAGTCTGCAGGACAGGAAAGAGACAGTTTTAGTAAAAGTTTACATCACTCACCGCTCATTGTTTCTATCTCTTATAGACACTCTGGACATCATGGCCAATTTGATTTGATTTGATTTGATTTGATTTTTTAAATTTTATTTTAT
>NW_024684314.1:0-280 GCF_008729295.1 Plectropomus leopardus | reverse complement strand
CCTGGGCCTTGTTTATGAGGCCGGTGGCAGACGGGAAGAAACTGTTCATGTGGCGTGAGGTTCTGGTCTTGATGGACCGAAGCCTCCTGCCAGAGGGGAGTGATTGAAAGAGTTTGTGTCCAGGGTGGGAGGGATCGGCCACAATCTTACCTGCACGCCTCAGAGTCCTGGAGGTGTACAGGTCCTGGAGGGAGGGCAGACTGCAGCCGATAACCTTTTCAGCAGAGCGGATAATACGCTGCAGCCTGCGCTTGTCCTTGGCAGTAGCTGCAGCAATGAA
>NW_024684313.1:0-707 GCF_008729295.1 Plectropomus leopardus | reverse complement strand
ACACCATAGTAAAGGATGCTGCAAAAATATCCCAAAACACTATTAAATAGCATGTTCAAAAATTCACCAAAAATGCAAGGCTATAGTATGCAAAAATGTCAAAACATGCCATTCCCAAAAAACTGCTGAAAACCACTTTAAACCACGTCAAACAGCGTGCCGAGACACGCCATAGGAAAGGATGCTGCAAAAACATCCCAAAACACTATTAAATAGCATGTTCAAAATTTCACCAAAAATGCAAGGCTATAGTATGGCAAAAATGTCAAAAAATGCCATTCACAAAAAACTGCTGAAAACCACATTAAACCACGTCAAACAGCGTGCCGAGACACGCCACAGTAAAGGATGCTGCAAAAACATCCCAAAACACTATTAAATAGCATGTTCAAAAATCAGACAAAAATGCAAGCCTATAGTATGGCAAAAATGTCAAAAAATGCCATTTCCAAAACAATGCTTAAAACATTTTAAACCACATAAAACATCATGACGAAACAGGCCAAAGCAAAGAGTGTAGCAAAAACAGCCAATAACACCCTTAAAAGGCATAAAGAAAATTTCACCAAACATGCAAGGGCTATAATATGGCAAAAATGTCAAAAAATGCCATTCCCAAAAAACTGCTGAAAACCACTTTAAACCACGTCAAACAGCGTGCCGAGACACGCCACAGTAAAGGATGCTGCAAAAACATCCCAAAACAC
>NW_024684312.1:0-642 GCF_008729295.1 Plectropomus leopardus | reverse complement strand
TTATAATAAAAGTTAAGGCAGTTTTTCTTTTTTGAGTCGATTACTTGTTTTTTTTAAACACATTTGTTTTGTATTCTTCACTAATCTCTGCAAATTTTCGTGAAATTTCTAAAATGATTGCTCATTGGCTTCTTCCCATGTTTTTGAAAGAAATCAAGAATATTTGTTTATAGTTCAAAGGGTTAAACTATATTATCAGTATTTTCAATGACAATGACTGTTTAGAGGAGCCTAGGATTTTAGGATGTTTTTAGGATTTGAGGACATTTCTGTGATTTTAGGACATCAGTGTCTCAGCTGTGTCCTCTGTCGGGGGTGTGGGGGATCCTCCTCTGGCTCTTTTTTTGATCAACGAGCTCTATTTTGATGCTGTTTTATCTCTGTGACACCTTATGGAGACTAAAAGGACAAAAACTATTCACAGAGTCCATCACTTTATTTTTAGTGTACGTTACAAAATGTTTGGGGGGCCACCAGGGGCCCTATCAGGGGCCAGATTTGGCCCTTGGGCCGTCAGTTGAGCATCATTCTCATTAAGTTTGGGTATGATGAGGTGAATCGCCGTCACACTTTCTGGACTCTGTGACCTCTTAATAAGATAAATGTCGCCGCGCCCGGAGATGCTGTTGGTGTTCAGTTTTA
>NW_024684311.1:0-442 GCF_008729295.1 Plectropomus leopardus | reverse complement strand
ATGGATGGATGGATGGACAAAACTCTCAGTTTCCTGAACATGTTTTGCATAATAAAGAGGTACTTGTGTGGTAAACAAAAGTATTTGGTTACTATTTTAATTCCCTGCATCTAATAAAATTAAACATAACATTTCTTCTTTCTGCATTAAATAGTAGCTTTCCACTGTAAACAACTGTGAAAACGTAACTTTTCAGTAAGCTTTTCTTACTGACAGTGACATAAACATAACATGAAATAAAATGTATGTAAGCCTTTTTGACAAAACATTTACAAAAGTTTAACAACTTACTATTCAGTATCCAGTTACCTTAACATATTTTGCATAGTAAAAAAGTGCACGTTTACAAAATGAAACATCTGCATTCACAGCATTATCAACAGCATCAAATAGTAGTGCATGAGGTGCTTCTTTGCTGTTTTTAAACATTTTTAGCCAGGAA
>NW_024684310.1:0-278 GCF_008729295.1 Plectropomus leopardus | reverse complement strand
GTGTGTGTCTGTGTGCGCATGTGTGTGTGAATGTATGTTCAAAGTGCTGACTAAAGCAGCTGGTGGTGCTGACATCTGTCTCTGTCTTTCTAACGGTGGAACAAACTGCAACTGTCTCTCTCTCCCAGCATCAGCCCCATCAGCACTCTCTGCCCGGGTTCAGACCCCATCAATGCATCAACACACTCACACACACACACACACACACACACACACACACACACAGTTCCTGCCACTGTAGTTGACAGCACACAGCATATCCCATATCTCAGCGTCTG
>NW_024684309.1:0-427 GCF_008729295.1 Plectropomus leopardus | reverse complement strand
GATAGTAAAGCAGACCCTGATATTGTTTACTGTAAGAAAACTAAACTTCAGACATCATGAAAGCGTCTGTGAGACGGTGAAAGATGCGATCAGTCGAAGGTTTGGATCATTCTGTCGGTAAACTGATCAATATGTGACACTTTAACTGATTCAACGCGTGCAGCAGAGATCCTCAGCTGGAGAAACACACACACTGTGCTCTGTGTGTGTGTGTGTGCGTGTGAGTGTGCGTGTGTGTGTGCATGCGTGTGTGTGATCAGTTAAAGCACAGAGTCGTTATGATCTGATGGTCCGTCTTTATCAGGACGGATAAACGATGACGAAGAGGAAACACAGACAGAGAGAGAAGCTTTTTTATTGCCTTAAACTTCTCACACTGGCCTCCAGCCCCGCCTGTCAGTCATCTCACACACACACACACACACAC
>NW_024684308.1:0-509 GCF_008729295.1 Plectropomus leopardus | reverse complement strand
TGTGTGTGTGTTTATATGTGTGTGTTTGTGTGTGTGTGTGTGTGTGTTTATACGTGTGTGTGTGTGTTTATACGTGTGTGTGTGTTTATACGTGTGTGTGTGTGTGTGTGTGTTTATACGTGTGTGTGTGTGTGTGTGTGTGTTTATACGTGTGTGTGTGTGTGTGTGTGTGTTTACACGTGTGTGTGTGTGTTTATACGTGTGTGTGTGTTTATGTGTGTGTGTTTATACGTGTGTGTGTGTTTACGTGTGTGTTTATATGTGTGTGTGTGTTTAGACGTGTGTGTGTGTGTGTTTATACGTGTGTGTGTTTATACGTGTGTGTATGTCTTTACACGTGTGTGTATGTGTTTATACGTGTGTGTGTTTACATGTGTGTGTGTTTATATGTGTGTGCGTGTTTATACGTGTGTGTGTGTTTAGACGTGTGTGTGTGTGTTTATACGTGTGTGTGTGTGTTTATATGTGTGTGTGTGTGTGTGTTTATACGTGTGTGTGTGTGTTTATAC
>NW_024684307.1:0-638 GCF_008729295.1 Plectropomus leopardus | reverse complement strand
TAGGGCTGGGCGATAAATCGATTTTATCGATTAATTCGAATTTGTACTTAATGTCGATTTGTTTCAATGAAAATTGATTTTCTCATCAACATCCGCAACCAACGCCTACCTGCTGGGCTCCCGTAGTTCAGAGTGCGAGCCCCCCTCCCCCCCGCGCTTGATACACAAACAACATGGCGGCAAGTGGTGCAGATCTCACTCCGAAGAAAGGAAACGTAACTTCAGTCATTGGAATTGGTTCGGGTTTGTGGCGTCAGACACTGAACAAACAGCACCTCGCTGCAAAGTCTGTTTAAAGGCTGTTGCTACAAAAGGTAACAGTACTACCAATTTACTGCAGCACCTCAAACAGAAGCATGCTGCCGAGTGGGAGAGGTGTTGCTCCCTACGAAAGGAACAAGACCGCGGCAGCCCAAGCACCGCGACCAAAAAACAACCTACCGTCTTGGAAACATTGACAAACTGTATCCCGTATGATAAGAAAGGCGCCCGGTGGAAAGCTGTCACGGATGCAGTCGCGATGCATATCGCAAGAGATATGGTGCCCATATACACCGTGGAAAAGCCGGGGTTTATTCACCTGCTGAAAGTTTTGGACCCCAGGTACGTGCTACCAGGCCGCAAACATTTTTCTGAAG
>NW_024684305.1:0-543 GCF_008729295.1 Plectropomus leopardus | reverse complement strand
CCTCCACAGGTGTGAAGTGTGAACAGCTGACACAGCCAGCCTCTGTGGCTGTGCAGCCAGGTCAACGTCTGACCATCACCTGTCAGGTCTCTTATTCTCTAAGCAGCTACTTCACACACTGGATCAGACAGCCTGCAGGGAAAGGACTGGAGTGGATTGGAGGCAAATATACCGGAGATTCATTCTACAAAGATTCACTGAAGAACAAGTTCAATATCGACTTAGACACCTCAAGCAACATAGTGACTCTAAATGGACAGAATCTGCAGCCTGAAGACTCTGCTGTGTATTACTGTGCCAGAGAGTCACAGTAACACAAACCATCAGTAGACCTGAACAAAAACCCCTCAGTGCCTGAACACTTGTGACATGAAACTGCCAGAGGAGGAGCCCTCAGACCACTAATGATTTCAACACCAGCTCACTGATACAAAGAAGAGATAAACAGATTTTAGATTGTTTTTTAAAAAAAGTGGTTCATAGATGAATCTAAAGGCAGCCTTTACATCAATTTATGTACACTAGCATTTAAACAACTGCTTT
>NW_024684304.1:0-1114 GCF_008729295.1 Plectropomus leopardus | reverse complement strand
AAAAAAAACTATCTGCTGAATGTGGCTTTTTTTAAGCTACACAATGTGAAGAAGATAAACTGCTTTATTCTTCCCCATATAATGTGTCTCTTTATTTAGGCTTACAATGAAATCCTCCCCTCTCTGGACAGACAGTCAGAGGTCAGTCATACATAAAGGCTGGACTTTATTTTACAGGAACTTTAACTCAGGTATTCTGAATGAAGAGTACTGAAGTTTTTTTCTCTCACCAGTCAAATGTTTCATTTTCAACATCATATCCAATACTTACATGCAAGATATTCATGCAAAATTAGCTACAGTGAAGAAATTAACAGTGAAGAAGAGAGTAGAAGAGAGAAGAGAGAGAAGTAGAGTTGAGTAAAGTGGTTTGCCCAGAAGTTGAATTGAGGATCTTGATGCGTCCCTCAACAGGCGTATAAACTTTCTGCTTTTTCCTGATGTATTCGGACACAACTGACACATCCAAATTCCCTGGAAGGGAATGGAATAGTAAAATGAAGTCAAGTTCAGATAAATAATACTGGTAAAAATTCAAACAAAAATACAAACATCTCACCAGTGTTGTGATTGAGCCTCTCGTTTGGGATCATGGAGAATCCATCTCCACCCTGTGCTATGAAGGACGGCATCAGCACTTTATACACCATCTCCGCCTGAACAGGTTCATAGCGAGGAACTCGACAACGTGTGCAGAGGGTAGTGAGGCTTGTCACACGATTTCCCTCAGGTTTAGAGGGGTCAAACTCTACACGAAATCCTGTTCGAGGACATGGAAACTTATCCATCAATATGTTAAACCTAAAAACCTTGGAGGTACCAACATAAATATGTCGGCAGAGTATCAAAGTCCCACAAAATCAACCTACCAGCAGCTCTAAATGTCTCTAACAAACATGTTATCTCACTTGTTTATCTATTTTTTGTAAAAAACAAACAAACAAAAAAAACGTGGCTCTACATGCAAAAGAAGCCAGATACATACTTCATAAGTACATAATTCAATAGTTTATTTTTGTAAATTACATTAGTGAGCAAACCTACCAGCCAAACAAGCTAATAGGGCGTAAACCATAATTATTTTAAATCCATAACACCTGTATGATGCAACAAT
>NW_024684303.1:0-285 GCF_008729295.1 Plectropomus leopardus | reverse complement strand
TCACACCGAGCAGAGGCAGCTCCACATCGAGCAGAGGCAGCTCCACATCGAGCAGAGGCAGCTCCACATCGAGCAGAGGCAGCTCCACATCGAGCAGAGGCAGCTCCACAAAGAGCAGAGGCAGCTCCACATCGAGCAGAGGCAGCTCCACATCGAGCAGAGGCAGCTCCACAAAGAGCAGAGGCAGCTCCACATCGAGCAGAGGCAGCTCCACACCGAGCAGAGGCAGCTCCACACCGAGCAGAGGCAGCTCCACACCGAGCAGAGGCAGCTCCACACCGAGCA
>NW_024684302.1:0-262 GCF_008729295.1 Plectropomus leopardus | reverse complement strand
CAGCAGGACTGAAGAATAGTAAGCTACAGCTGCTGTCTTTGCCCCCTGCAAGGGAAGCTCAGTCATGTCTGACACACACACACACACACACACACACACACACACACACACACAGACACAGACACACACAGACACTTGAGTCATGCCAGGGAAAACTCACAGGAGGCCGAGCAGGAGATATGGACTGCCAAGAACATCCAGCAGGATTATTTGTTCAACACACAAAAACATTATTCAGTTTGTGCATGTGTGTGTTAGTGTG
>NW_024684300.1:0-212 GCF_008729295.1 Plectropomus leopardus | reverse complement strand
CGTGTCTTCTCCTCGTGGGATTCCCAGAGACTGTGTTTGGGCTCACGTCCCGAAGAACGAACTGAATAACTGTGAGTTGCTTTTCGTGAGTGTTGGTATTAATAAAAGTCATTACCAACAATCCCTGAGCTTTGGTGTACTGCATCTGGGTTCTACACACACCCCTTTCAGTACAATCTGGCCAGAAATGGACCCAGCAGACGCCAGCACTC
>NW_024684299.1:0-442 GCF_008729295.1 Plectropomus leopardus | reverse complement strand
AAGCTGCCAGTTTTGCAGTGTTTGTTGTTTGCTCGTGAATTTTATTTTTTACTTACTAGTGTTTTTACGTTTCTGTGTGCTCAGGTACTCCTGTGTTCCTCGCTGTTGCGCCTCAGTGTCCTCAGTGCCTGAGTTTGTCCATGTGCTGCGTCTATGCTGGAGATGATTCTGTGAGTCAGTCAGCTCCCTGCCTCCACTGCCTGCTCCTTTGCTTTTCTTGTGTACAATAAACTCTTTTTTTTTTTTTTACATACCTACCCACGTCAGTCTCCACTTTAGAGTCCAAAAAACCCCATAAAGCCTGTAAATTAAGTGCAGATAAAACAGATGCTTTTTTGAAGGCAAAAATACATCTTCCATAAAAATAATCCACATCAAATACGTTTAATGAAATCATTTATTGTGCAAAAGAAAAGTCAAAAAAATCTCAGGTGAAATGTTT
>NW_024684298.1:0-693 GCF_008729295.1 Plectropomus leopardus | reverse complement strand
GACCAGGACTTGAAAAAGTCCATCAACTCAGGCTGAAGAGGGATTCTTAAAGGAATTACCTGGAACACAGAAGACAAATTAAAATGAGGGAAAATGATGAAAAAATGAGAAAAAAAAAGAATACATTTGAATGAATTTTGAAACACATTGATGTGCCAGAAACATGTGAAAATGGATTAATATGATAGAAAAGGTGTTTTATGGTCAATAACTGTCATACAGTGAGGATTATGAGCAGATCTTGACTTTACATGTCTTTTGCTGAAAAGGGCCTGTTATCAGCATTTCAGGGCTCTAAGCGCCGAAAGAGCATTTTGATTGCATTTTTCATCAAAGCTGCCTCTTTTGCCCACAGTGACTGAGAAACACATCTCTATGCAAGAAACATGTGAAAATGGATTAATATGGCAGAAAATATGTTTTTTGGTCAATAACTGTCATACAGTGAGAATTATGAGCAGATTTTGACTTTACATGTCTTTTGCTGAAAAAGGCCTATTTCGATTCTCTTTCACTTTTTTAATTTGACAATATAAAATAATGCATTTGGAATGGTTTTTAGCAGCACCACTTTACAATTGTTTCACTCTGTTATGAAATTAGCAACAGAGAATTTTACCATTTTCCCCACACTGTAAATAACTTCTTAATAAATTAAATTCTGATAATTTAAAACAATCATTTGACCAAAAA
>NW_024684297.1:0-293 GCF_008729295.1 Plectropomus leopardus | reverse complement strand
CTCTCTGCCTGTCAGCTGAACTTTAATTGTGTTGGTTTAAATAAAAGCTATTACCAACCGAAAGAGCGTTTTGGTGTACTGCATCTGGGTCCTAAAACCACCCGTTACAGTACAATCTGGCCAAACATGGACCCAGCAGACTCCAGCGCTCTCCAGTCCCGCCTAGCCCGTGTTGAGGGGATGCTTCAGCAACACGAGGCTCAACTAACTTCCAACGCAGCGGAGGCTCGCCAGTCCGCCTCGGCGCTCGAACGGGCGCTAACTCTGCTGGCTAATCAGGTTCAACAGATGGC
>NW_024684296.1:0-357 GCF_008729295.1 Plectropomus leopardus | reverse complement strand
AGTATGCGATTTTTGTCCATCTTTTCAACATGCTAAATTAACACTTTTTGGGCTTTTTTTGGCCCTGTTTTCAACATAACATGCTATGTTGCGTCCCTAGGAGCAATAATAAGTGATTTACAGCCATTTTTGGGACATGTCAAAATTTGAGATTTTTGCCATACTATAGTATGCGATTTTTCGCCATTTTTTCAACATGCTAAATTAGCACTTTTTGGGCTTTTTTTGGCCCTGTTTTCGACATAACATGCTATGTCGCGTCCCTAGGAGCAATAATAAGTGGTTTCCAGCAATTTTTGGGTCATGACAAAATTTGAGATTTTTGCCATACTATAGTATGCGATTTTTGGCCATGTT
>NW_024684295.1:0-521 GCF_008729295.1 Plectropomus leopardus | reverse complement strand
AAAACCAGTATCGGCAGCGACGTCTGTCGATTTTAGACAGATATATATATATGCCGATATTTTTTCTTTTTTTTATGCCATAAATATCATTTGGCTGTAGATTCATACACTTTAGACACTGATTGTGATATTGCAGAAGAAATAAGGCATTAAAATTGATTAATATGTCATTTTTGCCAAAAAAACAGGTGAAGTGGTCTCGAAACAGGTAAAACCAGTATCGGCAGCGACGTCTGTCGATTTTAGACAGATATATATATATGCCGATATTTTTTTTTTTATGCCATAAAATATCATTTGGCTGTAGATTCATACACTTTAGACATTGGTTGTGATATTGCAGAAGAAATAAGGCATTAAAATTGATTAATATGTCATTTTTGCCAAAAAAACAGGTGAAGTGGTCCCGAAACAGGTAAAACCAGTATCGGCAGTGACGTCTGTCGATTTTAGACAGATATATAGAAGCCGATATTTTTTTTTTATGCCCTAAAATATCATTTTAGACACTGATTATGATA
>NW_024684294.1:0-273 GCF_008729295.1 Plectropomus leopardus | reverse complement strand
TTTTGCCTTAAACCCTCAAAATATTGATGTTTTTCACAGGTGTTTTCATTAAGATATACTATAAACAGCCTCAATATGCTGTTCTATGGCTTTTTTCAACATTTGAAGTGATCACTATTTTGACCATTTTTCCCTGGGCTATAGTATGGCTTTTTTCGCCATACTTTACTTTGGCCAAAAACGCTCAAAATATTGACTTTTTTGACAGGTTTTTCTACAGGATATACTATAAACAGCTTCAGTATGCTGTTCTATGGCTTTTTTCACCATTTG
>NW_024684293.1:0-1279 GCF_008729295.1 Plectropomus leopardus | reverse complement strand
TCGTGTAAAGTGTCTCGTGTAAAGTGTCTCGTGTAAAGTGTCTCGTGTAAAGTGTCTCGTGTAAAGTGTCTCCTGTAAAGTGTCTCGTGTAAAGTGTCTCCTGTAAAGTGTCTCGTGTAGTGTCTCCTGTAAAGTGTCTCGTGTAAAGTGTCTCCTATAAAGTGTCTCCTGTAAAGTGTCTCGTGTAAAGTGTCTCGTGTAAAGTGTCTCCTGTAAAGTGTCTCGTGTAAAGTGTCTCCTGTAAAGTGTCTCGTGTAAAGTGTCTCGTGTAAAGTGTCTCGTGTAAAGTGTCTCGTGTAAAGTGTCACGTGTCTCGTGTAAAGTGTCTCGTGTCACGTGTCTCGTGTCACGTGTCTCGTGTAAAGTGTCTCGTGTAAAGTGTCTCGTGTAAAGTGTCTCGTGTCACGTGTCTCGTGTAAAGTGTCTCGTGTAAAGTGTCTCCTGTAAAGTGTCTCGTGTAAAGTGTCTCGTGTCACGTGTCTCGTGTGTTGTTGTGTTTTTAAGAGTTTCAAAGGTTGAAATTCTTGTAAAGAAAATCAGCACGAAGAAACTTAAGTCCGTCCAGGTTTCAAAGGGTTAAAGAAGTTTGTCTGAATTTTAAAAAAAGCCTAAATTCGGGAGCTGTGAAGATGATAAATCGTGTTTATGTGACGGCAGAAATGATGGACAGATGAGTCAGAGCGTCGGTCCCGCCCACACTGTTTATTAACAGCTGACTGCACAGAAAAAACACGCCGTGACCTCAGACGACACGTGATGACGTCACACTTCACCCCCGCAGCCCGCCGTCCCTCACAGTGCATTTTTTCTTTTTTTTGTCCCCCCCCCCACAAACCCCCCTCACTGTTTGACATCATGGAAGTGTCCCCGCGGGGCGCTCCAGTCCCAGTGTCCCCAGTCTCTGCTGCTGGGACAGAACCAGTCTGCAGCAGGAAGAGTCCGCCCGGCTCGCTCCAGTGAAACGTCAGGAAGTGCTGACATCAGTTCAGTAGTCGTCACGGTAACTCCTCTTCTTCTTTTTTGTATTTTTTGGTAGTGCTGCCGCAGCGGCGTGCGGCCGGTCACCTTTAGGATCCGACTGATCGAGTCCGTCCAGCGTTTGACAAACTGTCCCCTCATTCACCCGATACGGCTGTCCTTCATCACGGCACTAAAAACATTCAAACATGCGTTTGTTTTTGGGCTGAAAGACAGTTTCCACCAGAACTGAACCAGAATCTAAAGACCTGAATGCCACCCAAGACCTGCAGGGAACCCAAGACCTGCACGCCACCCGAGA
>NW_024684292.1:0-426 GCF_008729295.1 Plectropomus leopardus | reverse complement strand
TTTAGGTAACAAAATCACATGGCAACCAACGCCAGGACGTCAACAAATGCGCATGCTGTCAAAAAAGGCGCAGGGTAAGGTGTCAAAAAAAATTAGATCCATCCACAGCCCCTTCTGCCTGTCCTGCAGGGACCGTCATGTTCCTTATCTTACATATTTACTAACAGCGTTTCAACCTGACAGTAACCAGTGGCGTATCATGCAGACGTGACAGATTCCATCCGGCTGACGGTTTGACAGTATTTGACGACTTTGTAATGAGAATATGCTGAGATATGATCTTTTCTATGTTTGTACTAAGATTAAGAATTAAGTCTGCATAAAAACACTTTAGAGGTCTATTAATCCATCAATATATCAACAAGTTCTCATAAAGTCGTCACATGTTGCCGCTTTGCAGTGGACTTCTGAGTCTACATATTACGC
>NW_024684291.1:0-290 GCF_008729295.1 Plectropomus leopardus | reverse complement strand
CCACACACACACACACACACACACACACACACACACACACACTGTCAGCACTCTAACAGCTGTCACATCCTGATCATTAAAGAAAAATATCACACACACATTTGTCTCTTGTTTGCGTGTGTGTGTGTGTGTGTGTGCTGCAGACGTACAGTATATCCTGTAGACATGAAGGAACGTGGTGTGTGTAGAAAGAGAAAGTGATCTGCTTTTATAATGATGTCATCTTCAGAACACACTTTATGAGTGTGTGTGTGTGTGTGTGTGTGTGTGTGTGTGTGTGAGTGTGTGTG